>NW_025199858.1:4941-6192 GCF_004010195.1 Chiloscyllium plagiosum | reverse complement strand
TTACTGTACAGTGGAAAGTATGTCGGGCCGTGATGATTACTGTATAGTGTGGGATATGTTGGACAGTGAATGGTTACTGCACAGTGGGAGGTATTTGGATCCGTGATGGCTACTGCACAGTGGAGGGGTGGTATGTAGGGCCTTTGTAGTTATTGTTCAGTGGGAGGGACTTCGGACCGTGACGGTTACTGTACATTGGGAGGTATGTCGGGCTATAACGGTTCCTGTACATTGGGAGGCATGTCGGACCGTGATGCTTACTGTACAGTGGGAGGTATGTCGGTCCGTGATAGTTACTGTACAGTGGGAGGTATGTCGGGCAGTGAATGTTACTACACAGTGGGAGGTATTTGGGGCCGTGACGGTTAATGTACAATGGTACGTATGTCGTGCCGTGATGGTTACAGTACAGTGGGAAGTATGTCCGGCTGGGATGGTTACAGTACAGTCGGAGGCATGTCAGGCGTGTTGGTTACTGTACAGTGGGAGGTATGGCAGGCCGTGATGGTTACTGTACAGTGGGAAGTATGTCGGACCGTGATGCTTACTGTACAGTGGGGTGTAGGTCGAGCCGTGATGGTCACTGTACAGTGGGAAGTATGTCGGACCGTGATGCTTACTGTACAGTGGGAGGTGTGTCAGGCCGTGATGGTTACTGTACAGTGGGAGGTATGTCGGGAGGTGATGGTTACTGTACACTGGGAGGTATTTCGAGCCGTGACACTGACTGTATGGAGTGAGATATGTCGGGCCATGGTGGTTACTGTGCAGTGGGAGGTAATGTCGGGCCATGATGGTTATTGTACAGTGGGAGGCATGTCCGGCTGTTACAGTTACAGTACAGTGGAAGGTATGTCGGGCCGTTATGTTTACTGTACAGAGGGGAGTATGTCGGGCTGTAATGGTTCCTGTACAGTGGGAGCTATGTCGGGTGGTGATGGTTACTGCACAATGGGAGCTATGTCGGTTGGTGATGGTTACTGTACAGTGTGTCCGGCCGTGATGGTTACTGTACAGTGGGAGGTATGTCGGGTGGTGACTGTTACTGTACAGTGGGAGGTATGTCGGACCGTGATGATTACTGTACAGTGAGAGGTATTTCGAGCCGTGACTCTTACTGTACGGAGAAAGATATGTCGTGCCATGGTGGTTACTGTACAGTGGGAGGCATGTCGGACCATGATGTTTACTGTGCAGTGGGATGTATGCCTGGCCGTGACAGTTACTGTACAGTGGGAGGTATGTCGGGCC
>NW_025199858.1:0-2312 GCF_004010195.1 Chiloscyllium plagiosum | reverse complement strand
GGCCGTGATGGTTACTGTACAGTGGGAGGTACGTTGGGGCAGTGATGACTGCTGTACAGTGGGGAGTATGTCTGGCCGTGGTGGTTACTGTACAGTGGGAAGTATTGGGAGCCGTGATGGTTACTATACAGTGGGAGGGACGTCAGGTCATGATGGTTACTGTACAGAGGGAGGTATGCCGGGCCATGATGGTTACTGTACATTCGGAGGTATATCAGGCCGTGATGGTTTCTGTACATTGGGAGATATGTTGGCCCGTGGTGGTTACTGTACAGTGGGAGGTATATGGGGCTGTGATGGTTACTGTATGGTGGGAGGTATGTGGGACCGTGATGGTTACTGTAGAGTGGGAGGTATATGGGGCCGTCATGGTTACTGTACAGTGGGAAGTATGTCGGGCCGTGATGATTACTGTATAGTGTGGGATATGTCGGGCTATGAATGGTTACTGCACAGTGGGAGGTATTTGGGTCCGTAATGGCTACTGTACAGTGGAGGGGTGGTATGTAGGGCCTTGGTGGTTATTGTTCAGTAGGAGGGACGTCGGACCGTGACGGTTACTGTACATTGGGTGGTATGCCGGGCTATGACGGTTCCTGCACATTGGGACGCATGTCGGACCGTGATGCTTACTGTGCAGTGGGAGGTATGTCCGGCCATGATGGTAACTTCACAGTGGAAGGTATTTCGGTCCGTGGTAGTTACTGTACAGTGGGAGGTATGTTGGGCAGTGAATGTTACTACACAGTGGGAGGTATTTGGGGCCGTGACGGTTACTGTACAATGGTACGTATGTCGTGCCGTGATGGTTACAGTACAGTGGGAAGTATGTCGGGCTTGGATGGTTACTGAACAGTGGGAGGTTTGTCGGTCCGTGACGGTTACTGTACAGTGGGAGGTATGTCGGGCCGTGATGGTTACTGTACAGTGGGAGGTATGTCGGGAGGTGATGGCTACTGTACAGTGGGAGGTATGTCGGGCCGTGACGGTTACTGTACAGTGGGACGTATGTTGGGCCGTGACGGTTACTGTACAGTGGGTGATATGTCGAACCGTGATCGTTACTGTGCAGTGGGGTGTATGTCGGGCCGTGATGGTTACTGTACAGTGGGAGGTATGTCAGGCCGTGCCGGTTACTGTACAGTGGGAGATATGTCGGACCGTGATGCTTACTGTACAGTGGGGTGTATGTCGAGCCATGATGGTTACTGAACAATGGGAGGTATGTCGTGAGGTGATGGTTATTGTACAGTGGGAGGTATGTCGGGCCGTGATGGTTACTGTACAGTGGGAGGTATTTCGAGCCGTGACACTGACTGTACGGAGAGAGATATGTCGGGCCATGGTTTTTACTGTGCATTGGGAGGTAATGTCGGGCCATGATGGTTATTGTACAGTGGGAGGCATGTTGGTCTGTTACAGTTACAGTACATTGGAAGGTATGTCGGGCCGTGATGTTTACTGTACAGTGGGAGCTATGACCGGCCGTGATGGTAACTGCTCAGTGGAAGGTATTTCGGTCCGTGGTAGTTACTGCACAGTGGGAGGTATGTCGGGCAGTGAATGTTACTACACAGTGGGAGTATTTGGGGCCGTGATGGCTACTGTACAATGGGACGCATGTCGTGCCGTGATGGTTACAGTACAGTGGGAAGTTTGTCGGGCCGTGACGGTTACTGTACAGTGGGAGGTATGTCGGTCCGTGATGGTTACTGTACCGTGGGAGGTGTGTCGGTCCGTGATGGTTACTGTACAATGGGAGGTATGTCGGGCCGTGTCGGTCGACTGCACAGTGGGATGGATGTCGGGCCGTGATGGTTACTGTACAGTGGGAGGTATGTCAGGCCGTGATGTTTACTTTACAGTGGGATGTAAGTCGAACCGTGATGCTTACTGTACATTGGGAGGTATGTCGGGCCGTGATGCTTACTGTACAGTGGGAGGCATGTCGGGCCGTGACGGTTACTGTACAGTGGGAGATACGTCGGACCGTGATGCTTACTGTACAGTGGGTTGTATGTCGAGCCATGATGGTTACTGTACTGTGGGAGGTATGTTGGTCCGTGATGGTTACTGTACAGTGGGAGGTATGTCGGGAGGTGATGGTTATTGTACAGTGGGAGGTATGTCGGGCCCTGATGGATACTGTACAGTGGGAGGTATGTCGGGAGGTGATGGTTACTGTACAGTGGGAGGTATTTCGAGCTGTGACACTGACTGTACGCAGAGAGATATATCGGGCCATGGTGGTTACTATGCAGTCGGAGGTAATGTCGTGTCATGATGGTTATTGTACAGTGGGAGGCATGTCG
>NW_025199857.1:1227-6192 GCF_004010195.1 Chiloscyllium plagiosum | reverse complement strand
TGGATGCTGCCTGACCTGCTGTGCTCTTCCAGCGCCACTGATCCAAAGAAAACATTTATCGCTCTGAGATTTCGGCCTCAGCTGCACTCTCACCTCGTGTGACAATGTAAACTCCCCTGCTTTCCTCTGCTTGGCTGGTCTCAAGGGCACTGGGCTGTGAGGAGAGCGTCAACAGACTCTCACCGGTCTCATTGGAAAGCCAGCAGTTTGTTCAACATATCATTCCAGTTGCATGACTCTGTCGTCGCTTGCTATAAATTCTGTGCCTTATGTTTCTACTTCCTGTCCAAGGAGCAGCGCTCCGAAAGTTAATTGTTTCCAAATGCCTGTATTCCTGGTGAAGGGCTTACACCTGAAACGTCAATTCTCCTGCTCCTCGGATGCTGCCTGGCCTGCTGTGCTTTTCCAGCACCACTCTCTCGACTCTGATCTCCAGCATCTGCAGTCCCCACTCTCTCTCCTTCCAAATAAACCTGTTGGACTGTAACCTGGAGTTGCGTGGTTTTTAACTTTGTCCACTGGATGGAGGAGAGCTGATAGACGGCTACACCGCTCTGAGAGGCGTAGACAGGGTGGGAGAGTCCGAGGCATTTTCCCCACTGTATCGGTTTTCACACAGAGAGGAGTAGGAGCCTGGAACGGACTGCTGGAGAGGTGAGGGAAGCGGGAACGTTCGGGATATTGAAGAGGCATCTGGATGGTTACACGGATAGGGAGGGAATGCAGGGACAGGGAGAGAATAAGGGCAGAAGGTTTGTTTTTCAGTTTAGTTCGGGCACGACGGTCAGCACAGGATTGGAGGGCCGAATGGCCTGTTCCTGTGCTGGATATCTCTCTTGTTACAAATTCAGTCTCTCCCACAACCATCGCCCTCTGGGCGGATTGAATTCCACAGATTCATAAGCCTTTCAAAGCGGTTCATTTCCCTCTTATCTCCATTTTAAATCTGCGAAACACTGATCCCGAAACTGTCACCCTTGTTGTGCCTGCTGCCCAGTGTGTTTTAGCTCTCACATTGAGCAAAAAAACTGCAGGTCGACTCTTAATAATAATAAACAATTATATTTATTTACTTAACACAATTGGAGTCAGAGAGATGTACAAACCCTTCGGTCCAACCCGTCCATGCCGACCCAGATTTCCTAACCTAATCTAGTCCCATTTGCCAGCACTTGGCCCATATCCCTCTAAACCCTTCCTATTCATCCAGGTGCCTTTTAAATGCTGTCACTGTACCAGCCTCCACCACTTCCTCTGGCGGCTCATTCCGTACACGTACCACCCTCTGTGTGAAAACGTTGCCCCTCAGGTCCGTGCTAAATCTTTCCCGTCCCACCCTATACCTATGCCCTCTCATTCTGGACTCCCCCACCCCAGGGAAAAGACCTTGCCTATTTATCCTATCCATGTCCCTCATGATTTTATAAACCCCTATAAGGTCACCACTCAGCCTCCGACGCTCCAGGGAAAACAGCCCCAGCCTATTTAGCCTCTCCCTGTAGCTCAATTAATATCATAACAATAAAATACTCTACAAGCACGATAATTTGCACTTTACTCAGGATGACCACATCCCAGGAGAAAGTGAGGACTGCAGATGCTGGAGATTAGAGTCGTGAGTGTGGTGCTGGCAAAGCACAGCAGGTCAGGCAGCATCTGAGAAGCAGGAACATCGACGTCTCGGACTAAAGCCCTTCATTATGATCAAATCCCACTGCACTCAGCCGTGATCCACACGGTGATGATTGTCTGGTCTTCTCCCAGTGGTCCCAGAGGTAGTTCCTCTTGTTAGTGGTTGGTCTTGAGCTTCTGACCCTGAGGGTAGGGTTGCAATCACTCTTGTACTTAGACACCTTTGTGCCCTTTTGGGAGGGTCTCCGATGCCCACCAATAGATCGATCAGAGCTTGATCACCCTGATCGATCGGATCCAACCAGGCGTTGATATGTCTACGGCAGGGTGGCAATGGGGCATCCATTCCTGGAGTTGTTGGGGGCACACAGGTCAGGTAGCTCTTTCCAAAAAAGGGTGTCCCTTCATCTGGTAAACATCTCGATGATTCTGAATCCTGGGGATGGGTTTTCAGGCAAATTCTACCCAATACCAATTCTGCCTTTTATTGTATCGCGCACTGTCTGCTTGTAGCTCTCGATGTGGTCTTCTCTACACTGGGGAGACAAGACACCGGAACGTTCCGGAACATTTCAGGGGACATCTCCAGTACACACGCACCCACCACCCCCACTGTCCCGTGGCTGAACACTTCAACTCCCCCTCCCATTCCCCCAAGGACCTGGGCCTCCTCCATCGTCAAATCCCAGCCACCCAACGCCTGGAGGAAGAATACCTTGGGACCCCCAACCTCACGGGATCAATGTGGATTTCACCAGTTTTCCCATCTCCCCTCCTCCCACCTTATCCCAGATCAACCCTCCAACTCAGCACTGCCCTCTTGACCTGTTCATCTTCTTTCCCATCTATCTGCTCCACCCTCCATTCCGACCTATCGCTCACCTGTATCTACCCATCACATTCCCAGCCTCCCCCACCCCCCTATTTATCTCTCAGCCTCCTTTCCGCTCCTCATTCCTGATGAAAGGCTTAGGTTTAGGGTGAGAGGGGAAAGATATAAAAGGGACCTAAGGGGCAACTTTTTCACACAGAGGGTGGTACGTGTATGGAATGAGCTGCCAGAGGAAGTGGTGGAGGCTGGTACAATGACAGCATTTAAAAGGCACCTGGATGGGTATATGAACAGGAAGGGTTTGGAGGGATATGGGCTGGGTGCTGGCAGGTGGGACGAAATTAGGTTGCGATATCTGGGTCAGCATGGACGAGTTGGGTCGAAGGGTCTGTTTCCATGCTGTACATCTCTCTCCGACTCTAAGAACAAGTGGAGTTTTGCAATAATCGCTCATTAAATTGAATTTAACGACTCACTGCAGGATCTGAACGCACTGCCTCAGTCTATGAACCAGGGTCACTAGATTATAGCTCAATGATATTACCATCAAGTCATGGAAACACTCGCGGCACATTTTCGTCTTGTACAGATGAACTGTGTTAGCTAAATTTAAATTCGTCCCCGGTCAACATCCCCCCACAACTAAATTCAAATTTCTTGCTCACAACTTTTGTATTATTTTTGTTTATTTATTCGTGGGATGTGGGGGTCGCTGGCTGGGCCCAGTACTTATTGCCCTGTCCCTAGTTGCCCCCCTTGGGAAGGTGGGGGTGAGCTGCCTCCTTGACCCGCTGCAGTCCATGTGCTGTAGGGGAGATCCACAATGTCCCTGAGGGAGGGAATCCCAGGATTCTGACCCAGGAGGGAACGGCCGATAGATTTCCAATTCGGGATGGTGAGGGGCTGGGAGGGGAACTTGAAGAGGATGGGGGGGGGTGTTCCCATGTACCTGCTGCCCCTTGTCTGATGTCCAGCTCGCTCCAACCTTCCTGCTCCCCAGTACTTTCCTGTCCGGACAACATCGTTTCCGAGTCCCCATCTGCATTGTCTCCTGTCTGCTCCCTTCCTTCCTGAGAGAGGGGTAGACACTACATTCCAACTGGGGCCTCACTCATGTCTGATCCAGTTCCAGCACAAACCCCTCCTGGTCTTACATTGTCCACCACATCCTGTTCAACGAAACATGCCTTGTGTATCCGTAACTGTCAGGCATCTGCAAACAGCGAGGGCTGAGAGAACTCGACGATGCAGAGGGAGGTTGTGGAGAATAAGATCATAGGACATAGAGTTTATACCCAAAAGCTGACAGAATATCGGACAAAGACAGAAATTGCTGGAGAAACTCAGTGGAGGAGAGAGAGAGTTAATTCTTCCAGTCCAGACCAGATCCAGTCCAGACCAGATCCAGTCCTGTTTCTCTCCCCCTCTCTCTCTCTCTCTCTGCTGATGCTGCCAAACCTGCTGAGTTTCTCCAGCAATTTCCTCTTTCTGCCGCGGGTCGGTGTGGACTTGTTGGGCCGAGGGGCCTGTTTCCACACTGTAATCTAATCTAATCTAATACCCAAAAGCTGACAGAATATCGGACAAAGACAGAAATTGCTGGAGAAACTCAGTGGAGGAGAGAGAGAGGGTTAATTCTTCCAGTCCAGACCAGATCCAGTCTCGAAATCTTTACTCTGTTTCTCCCTCTCCCTCTCTCTCCCTCTCTCTCTCTCTCTCCCTCTCTCTCTCTCTGCTGATGCTGCCAAACCTGCTGAGTTTCTCCAGCAATTTCCTCTTTCTGCCTCAGTTTTCTTTTGTTGAAGAAATGTAATGTTTTATCATGAGGGGAATCGAATACAAGTGCAGGGAGGTCACGCTACAGTGAGAGAGGGCATTGGTGAGAGTGTGTGTGGAGTACAGTATACAAGACTGGACAGTGCACAGACACCACCCACGCTCTCCACCTCCTCCAACACTTCCGTTTCGTTGAAGAAATGTAATGTTTTATCATGAGGGGAATCGAATACAAGTGCAGGGAGGTCACGCTACAGTGAGAGAGGGCATTGGTGAGAGTGTGGGTGGAGTACAAGATATAGGACTGGACAGTGCACTGACAGCAGGTCAGGGAAGGTTTAATGGACTGGGATGAGTGGGTAGCCGAATGGGGAAAGGCCGGACAGACTGGGACTGTATCCCCTGGAGTTTACAGGGGTCAGAGGTGACTTTATTGGAACAGGTATGTTCCTGAGAGGACCTTACCAGCTGGAGGTCAGAAGGGTATCCCCTCTTTTGGAAGAATCGACAACTTGGGGGTTACTGTGAGAGAGAGAATGTCTACTGGATACACACAGAGAGATAGACATGTCTATGAAAGTGCGTGACAGAGACAGAGTCAAGAACACAGAAAGAGAGAGAGTGAGACACACAGAGAGAAAGAGCGAGAGAGAGAGAGAGAGAGGGGGAGAGAGCTGCAGAGAGAGAGCTAGACTCAGTGGGAGATGGAAACACACACAGACTAG
>NW_025199857.1:0-848 GCF_004010195.1 Chiloscyllium plagiosum | reverse complement strand
CAGAGATAGAGAGAGAGAGAGAGACAGAGACAGAGACAGAAAGAGACACACAAACATTCACAGAGAGAGAGGCCCTCAGGTTAAGTTACAGTCAGAGGACTGTGTCCAATACCTGGTCCCACACACTCTCTGAAGGGGTTGTGGGTGTGTGGTGGGTCATTGACCAGAATGATCCCTGGGAACACAGTCCTCAGTTCATGAAGATACAGAGAGACTGGCACTGCTCCCCCCTCGCAGTGTGGAAGGTTTGGTGGATGGGGGAGGGATGGGATTGAATTGGGGAGTTCTGAATCCCTGCAGGGGTTTGATTGAGTCGATGAGGGAGACACAGTTCTTAGGGGCAGGAGAGCTCCTCAGCGGAGAGACAAAGATTGGAGGGAGTCGGGAAAAGACCCAGAGGAGAAGGGGGAGAGTTAGTCTTTCAACGAGCTGAGTTGATGTGTCTGGGTCTGAGGGGCAGATACAACAGGAACCTTCAAAGAATTGGGGGATATCTGAAAAATATATGGGAAGGGAGCACAACATTGGAATAGCTCCCCGCTTCGAGTCTGTGAGAGCTTGTTAAAGGTCTCCAGGCTGGAGATATTTCCAGAACAAACTGTACGCACCTTTACAGAAGGTGGGACTGGAATGCAGATCTCCTGAGTCAAAGGCAGGGACACTACCACCCCACTACAAAAGCACTTACACCTTCTGGTTCCTGTAGACAGTAATGGCTGGAATGTTAACAGTCCAAGGTGTGTTCGATACTGCAGGGATCAGAGCGAGAATCCAGACCGACTGGATTCCACCTGCACCTGCACCAGTCACATCCACATAGATAATACCACAGCATCACTCGCACACAC
>NW_025199856.1:0-6191 GCF_004010195.1 Chiloscyllium plagiosum | reverse complement strand
GATAACGGCGGCTGTGGTTCTGGCAGCAATGACTGTGCTCAGCTGCTTAAAGAACATTTTCTGGTATTTTATGCTCACAGGTTAGTATTTGCTGGAGAATGAACCTTGGTTTTGTTATGTATTGTACAATGTTCGTTTCTCTCGTGTCTGGGTCACAATTCTGTTCCTTCACTACATTCACAACCCGGCTTTACCATTTCTCCTAATCCTGCTGTTGAATGTTTTCACAGTCAGGAAAATTTTAGTGACAAGCAGAGCCCGCAGGAGACTCCGGGCTCACACCAATGGGGACACTCAGTGATACGCTGTGCATCTTCATTGGGTTTTTGCAGGAATTGGGGTTCATGCTGCAGCTCCTCAGTTGCTGCGCAAACACAGCAATTTATGCGGTGACCCAGACTAAGTTCAGGCAGCAGCTGAAGAGTGTGTTAAAATATCCCTTTTCCAAAATTCATCAGTCAGTCAAATTCACACGAATTAATCCATCTGGAATATTCTCATTTCAATGTTTCAGCAGTGATGCAGTGTGTTGGTATGGAAACAGACTGAGTGTCGGGCTGGGTTCTGCAACTTTATCCTGAAGAAGGTTACAACGACACACTGCAAGGTTTGTCTCAAATCAAGGGCCAGTGCGAAAAGGCACCAGTGCACTGACTTTATCACTAACTTAAATTTGTAAATAATAAAAATGTTCATTAAAAATGCCAACGAGCAAAGTGAAATATATTGTTATTTGTCTTTGTTGAGAGAGAGAGAGAGAAAGAAAGAGAGAGAGAGACAGTTTAGGCGTTAAATGCTGGTCATCCATACTCAGGAATTGGAATTGGCCACTCTGTCCTTTCTTTCACCTCTGGGTTTACCTACTCTGCTTTATTATCTTCACTCTCTGTCCCTCATACATTCTCCTTCCCTTCCAAACACCTTCTCTACCTTTCGGCTCATGGTCGACTTTCCTTGAGTGGGGATGTTTTGCAGTCGTTGCCAGGGGATCAGAGTGTGGATGCGATCACAGCTCGTTGCCAGAAGCACAAACTGAGGACGGTTTCAAAGGCCATTGCGAGGCGCACCGCGCTGTGATTTGTTCGTACTACTTTTCTAGGGGAATGGAGTAGAGATGGGATCACAGGCCGTTGCGTGGAGCACAGAATGGTGATGGGTTCACAGGCAATTACTCGAAGCGTTGTGTGAGGATGTGTTCACAGGCCGTTGCGAGAAGAACAGAGTGGAACTCGTTTCACAGGCCGATGCAAGCACCACAGAGTAGGGATGTGTACATCGGCCTTTGTTGGCGGAACATGATGGGGATAATTTTACAGGCCTTTGAGAGGAGGATAGAGTGGAGTTGCTTCCACAGGCTGTTGCTAGGAGGAACAGAATGTGAATGGTATCGCCAGCTGATGCGAGTATCACAGCGTGGGAAGTGCAGAGGATGAGGCCATGATGGGTGATTGGTGTACATGCTATTCCTCTGGGATTCCAGCCGGATAGAGTTCACAGACTATAGTTACGGGCACAGAGTGGAAAAATGTTCACAGGGCATAGCTAGAAGTGCATTGTAACAATGGGTTTAACGAAAGGTGAGAGGAGAACAGAACGGTTTGGGTTCACAAGCGTTGGCTAGGATAAGAGTGCAAACAGTTTCAAAAAACCTTTACTCAGTGTACTGAACGGCTGTGGGCTCAACGATCGTTGCTCGGACAGCAAAGCGTGGGTGGGTTTACAGGGCATTGCTATGGGAATAGAGAAGACTTGATTCACATTCTGTTGCCGAGAAACATAATGAGGATAGATTCACAACCGGTTGCTTGGTAACCGAATATGGATCAGTTCACAGCCATATGGATCTCAAGATTCATACTGAGAATCCGAGTGCAGTGTTAGCTTCAGGTACAACGATATCATCGTAAAAGTTTTTTGCAGCTCCAGATTTTGAGTGGGCTTGTTCGATCACAGTTTCAAATGAGGGTCCGTGTCATCAGGTGATCTTAGGTGAATTTGTTTGCAGCTGTATTTTGCTACAGCTTCAATTCTTCAGAGAAATAAGCCACTCGGGCAGCTTCCAGTTTCCCTCATTCCCTTCGCCCGGGCTCCAGCTCAGGGTCTCGGACGGGAAGGACACTGTGTAAAGTCTAATCCCTTCATTGCTCTGCTCTATCGCAGAGGGGTGCTCATTGGTATCTAGACATTATGAAAGGGAAAGACAGAGTGGATGCAGAGAAGTATTTCGCTGGTTGCGAAATGTTGTATGGGAGATAGGGTGCAGGAGTGTTCCCATTTAGAAAACAGATTAAATAAAACAAAGAAATGCGGATACTCAAGGTGTGAGACGAAAACAGGAATTGTTGGGGAAACTGCAGCTTGTGCGGAAAAAAACATTAACTTGCCTACTCCAGGCCCCCATCTTGGTTTATACAGAGGAAGTTCAGTCATTGAATCAGGGCCATATAGCAAAGAAAATTGCACCTCCTTCCAATAAATTAAGTAAATCAATTGACTCATATATGCTGACCCCTTGGGGTTTGGGGGGCGGGGTGGGTGGTTACGGCTGACCAAAGCATTCACCTGACACCCAGACGTTCAGTTCTCGCAACAAAGAGTTCATTGAAGGTATAACGGTGTGAAGTCCTCTGGCAAACCAGAGAGCTGTTTTCCAGAGAAAGGAAAGCATATATGTTTATGTATTTGTTTAATCTCTCCTTGTGAATTATAGTTAAAACTGTGTCATTAAGCTTCAGCATAATAAGAATTACATTTTCAAATGATGTTGCAAAAAGCTGATTTGTAAGTGCAGTTATAAATCAGGTTGAAGAAGACATGAGACGTTTTCCATGAAAGACCTACTTCTTAAAATCAGCAGCCTCCCTTTGTAGAAGCAGCGGGAATGGTGTGATGACTGGGGGAAGACAGGAAAGTCGTTTGTTCTCTCAAAGACTTACTGCGTGAATAGGCAGAGCGAAGACTCAAAATGAGTTGACACGTGAACTGATACATTTGGGCTGTGGTTAACAAACCCGACACACTATATGCGTAATGTCTCCTGCTCGAACTTCTTCATTGAACCGAAGAAAACACAACATATGGACGCTTGGTAAGATAAGGATTTTTTTCTTCATTTATTCAATCTCTCTTGATAATTGAGATCCTAGGGGATGGATGCTCGGGCAGCTGCATGCTCCATTTGCAGGATGTGGGAGGTAATAGTCACCAAAGATTTTGCTCCTGACATTGCCTGCAAGAAGTGCACTCAACCCAGCTCCTCACAGACCATGTTATGGAACTGGATCTGGAGTTGGATGAACATCGGATCATTCGGCAGATTGAGGGCGTCATAGAGACGAGTTGCAGGCAAATAGTCATGTCTAGGTTCCAGCACAACAGTAGCTGGGTGACCATCAGGAGAGGAAAAGAAATAGGCAGACAGTACAAGGACCCACTTTATGGACGATCCCTCAATAATAAGTCTACCTTTTTGAAGACTGTTCGGGAGGGGTGATCGACCAGGGGAAAGAAACAGCAGCCAGATTCCTGACACAGAGTCTGGCGCTATGACTCAGAATGGAAATGGGAAGGATTGTACAGCGATGATGATAGGTGATTCAATCATGAGAGAAACAGACAAGAGGTTCTGAGGTCAGGACCGACAATCCCGGATGCTATGCTGCCTCCCAGATCCCAGGACCAGGGATGTCTCTCATCGAGTCTACAGAATTCTTAATGGACATGGAGAGCAGCCAGAACTCATGGTACGAATTGTAGGAGTTCCATAGGGAGAGAAAGTGAAAATAGAATGGAATTAGTTAGGTAGGAAGGTAGAAAGTAGGACGAGTAGTCTCAAGATTTCTACCAGTGCCACGTGTTCATGAGACTTGGAACAGAGACCCAGTGCCGATGAACAAGTGGCTGCAGGACTGGTGTGGGGAGGCGTCTTCAGGTATGTGGATCATTGGATTACCGTCTGGGGAAGGTGGGGTCTAATCAAGAATAATGAGGTGCCCCTGAACTGTAACAGGCATCAATATCCAAGTTGGGAAACGTGCTAGAACTCTTCGATAGGGTTGAAGCTAAATTGACGGGTGGGTGTGGTCGGGAGGGAAACTGAGCTATGGATGAGATGATGGAGTTGGTAGTGAACACACAGACACAAGACGTCAATATCATAGGGGCAGGAATACTTGATGGATGTTCCACTGTTATGATGTTTCAAACGGAATGGAGGGGTCGAGGCAAAGGAGATGGATGAGTGGCATTGCGAATCGGGGTAGTATCACAGCTGCGGAAAGGGAGGTCGTCGACGAGGGTTTGTCTGCAGAATCATTATGGGTGGAAATCAGCAAAAAGGAAGGATCTGTCACTTTTTGGGCGTTTTACACAGGCCGAGGAATACCAACAATGACAAGGAAGAGAAGACTGGGAGGCAGATTTCAGAAATGTGCAGAAGTACCAGGGTTATTCTCATGGGTGACTTCAACTTCCCTAATATTGTTTGGAATGTACTTAACTGAAATGGTTTGAATGGAGCAGTTTTTATTAGGTATGCCCAGAAAGGGTTCATGACGCATCATGTAGATAGATCGACCAGAGTGGAGGCCATATTAAATTTGGTGCTCAACAATGAATTATGCCAGGTGTCAGATCTCTCGGGGGAAGAACATTTTGTTGACAGAAACCACAACACTATGAGCTTTTCTATACTCATGGGAGCAGAAGGTATAAGAATGGGCAAGGAAGAGATGGTAGTTTGAAGGAATCATAAAATACAATACCTGCAGGGTGGAAAGAGGCCAATTGGACGAACAAGTCCACACAGCCTCTTCGAGGAGTAACCCACACAGATCCATTCCACTAACCCATCACTGCACATGCACCTCTGACTAATGCATCTAAGACCGGTTTCAGAGGAGGTCGGCGATGTCCAGAATGAATATTTTGCTTTATTAGTCACTACTGAGAGTGACATTGACGTTTCTGAGAATGGCGTGAAACAGACTGTTAGGCATGAGTAGGTTTATGTTTGGAAGAAGGATATGTTGAAAATTTTGAAAAAAACGTCAGGATACATAAATCGAATGGGACATTGGAGATATATCCTAGTTGAATACAGGAATCGAGGGAAGAGAGTCCTGCGCCTTTGGCTAAATCTTTGAGACTTTTCTGGTCGCTGGAGTAGTGTCAGATCATTGGTGTTTAGCAAATATTATTCTCTTGTTCCAGGAGGAAATAGGGATACTCATAGAAATTATAGACCAGGAAATCTTACGCCAGTGCAGAGTTAAAGTATTGGAGAGACGTCTGAGAGGCACAAAATTACGATTACTTGGAAAACCATTGTTAGGCTAAAGATAGTCTGCATGGCTATTCGAGGGACAGCTCATGCCTCACAAAACTTATTCAAATCTTTGATGATATGATAAAACATGTTGATGAATGTCCAGCAGTGGTTGTGGTGTACATGCATTTTAGAAAGGCGATTGATAATTTTCCTCCTGTTATGCTCTTGCAGAAATTGAGGCGGCATGGGGTAGAGAGAAACCAACCTCTCTGGATACAAATTTACTGGCCCAAAGGAGATACAGTCTGGTGGTCGATGGAAAGTATTCAGTCTGGAGTTTGGTGAAGAGTGTTGTTCCACAGGGCTCGATTCTGACAGCTCTGCTCTTTGTGATTTTTACAAATGGCTTGATGAGGAAGTGGAAGAGTGGTTTAGTAAGGTGTCGAATTACTTGAAGGTTGGAGGAGGTGTAAATAGTGTGGAGGGATGCAATAGATTGCAATAAGGCATTGACAGTATGCACAACTGCGTCAGTAAGTGGTAGATGGATTTCAAGTCTGAATTCATTCATTTTGCAAGTTCGAATTTGGATGCGGAATACAGGTGAACGGAAGATTCTTGGCAGTTTGGATGAACAAATGGATCTTGGTGTTCATGTCCATAGATGCCTCAGAGGTACCACCCAGGTTGATAGTGTTTTTAATAAGGTGTATAAAGTGTTGCCTTTCATTAGCCGGAAGATTGAGTTTAAAAGCCACAAGGTTACACTACAGCTGTATAGAGTCATGGTCAGATGACACTTGCAAAATTGTTTCCGTTTCTGATAGGCTCTTCAAGGAAAAATATGGAAGCTTTAAAGAGGGTGCACAGTAGATTATCTGGATGCTGGCTGCACTGGAGATCATGTGTTATGAAGAAAGTT
>NW_025199855.1:3668-6189 GCF_004010195.1 Chiloscyllium plagiosum | reverse complement strand
TGTTGCGGGAAGGTAAATCCCACACTAGAGACTTTTGCGGCAAGGTAAGTCCCATACTAGAGACTGTCGCGGGGAGGTAAGTCCCAGACTAGAGACTGTCGCAGGGCGGTAAGTCCCAGACTAGAGACTGTGGCGGGAAGGTAAATCCCAGACTAGAGACTGTCGCGGGGAGCTAAGTCCCATACTAGAGACTGTCGCGGGGAGCTAAGTCCCATACTAGAGACTGTCGCGGGGAGGTAAGTCCCAGACTAGAGACTGTCACGGGGAGGTAAATCCCACAGTAGAGACTGTTGCGGGGATGTGAGTCCCAGACTAGGGATTGTCACGGGGAGGTAAATCCCACACGAGAGACTGTCGCGGGGATGTGAGTCCCAGACTAGCGATTGTCACGGGGAGGGGAGTCCCAGACTAGAGACTGTCACGGGGAGGTAAGTCCCAGACTAGAGACTGTCACGAAGAGGTAAATCCCAGACTAGAGACTGTCACGAAGAGGTAAGTCCCAGACTAGAGACTGTCACGAGGAGGTAAGTCCCAGACAAGAGTCTGTCACGAGGAGGTAAGTCCCAGTCTAGAGGTCACGGACTGGAGGCAATGACTCCAGCTTAGAAACCTGGCGTGATCTCAAGATTTGACTTGGTGGTTTTGAGGCTCGTTGCTGAGATGGACTTGCCTGAAAAGGACTGTAATTCAAGTGCATTTTTTTTCGTTTTTATTGTTATGCTGGACTTTTAATTATTATTTTTTCACTCTTGTACTTAATATGGTTTCATAAGTGGTGACATTGTAGACTTTTCACTGCACTCATTTGAGTGCACGTGACAATACAGCTAATTCAATTCAAATCCATTCTGGGATGTTGGCTAAGACTGGGCGTCTGTCTGGTTAAGACAGGCAGACAAACCGTGGAAGGATGAAATGGCCGGTTGTTTTACTGCAGCTGTCCTGAATGATGATCTCGACTTGAAGACACCTGCTGAGGTCTCTTTCATTATGTGATCAGGCATATGACCCCTCAATGTAATAATGGGAGAGTCGACTCCATGCCCGCCCTGCCAGTCGGCTCACTATGCTCCATACCTGTGCATATATAATGAGCTGAGAATTGGGTAATTCTGCAAGAAACTTGACCCCGACTCAAAGAGAAGTGATGTTCACTTCCACACCCACAACTGAGCTCGGACTGCAATAATGCAGAATTTTTACCATAAACTGTAAGACCTGGAAACTGCAATGGGAAGTTTGTAACCCCTTCGTTAAACATCTTTCTTGCATCTTTCAAACAAAAAAATTCTGCTTGTTACTCTTAGATCACTTAATTTAATCATTGTTTGATCAGTACCAATTTTGTCCCAAATCCATTTCCAGAATCCTCGTGGATTTTGTCCATGGGAATCATCTTGCCTCTACTTTTCCGGGGAAGTGGATTACAAGTTAGAAAAACCTACATTGGCAATATTCCTGACCCATCTGCTTGCACTGTCATATCTACATTTCATGACCCAAATGTAAATAACACCATCTATCAGACGATTCATGTTTGCACAGACTGCATTTCTCAAGCTGCAATAAGGTATGCAGCTGAATCATTCCCAGGTATGACAACGTCAGTGACTGTCCAGGTCTTAAAAAGTTGATTTCCTATGTCTCTGATGTCACTGAGAGCATCACTTCTTGTTAGTCCATTCGAATTATATAGACATGCAAAGAAACTGATCTACAGTGTCAATGTAACTCGACTCAGTGACTAAGCTCAGAACCTGGCTCTGGCACATACTTACCCTTTTGTTGCAAAGCTTTCCAGACACTACCAGTGACCAGTATGAATCTGATTGCATTACCTTTTAAAAAAATCATTCAGTCCATGTTGATTTCGCTGGCCAGATCAGCAATTATTACCATGCAGCATTTCTTTGGCAAAAGGACCCACTGCATTTAACAAGATTTTGACCTGGAGCTGTTGTTGCTTGAAGTGGAGACCTGAGACAACTCTGTACCTGTGGCACTGCATCTTCCGTACCCAAATGCTGATACTGGGCTTTTGACTGCAGCCAGTCGGGACATGCAGCCAGTTTGAAATATGTCTCTTTTTACCTCGCGATGGGTAAGTCTGTAACTAGGAGAAAGTGAGGACTGCAGATGCTGGAGATCAGAGTTTAAAAATGTGTTGCTAGAAAAGCGCAGCAGGTCAGGCGGCATCAAAGGAACAGGAGAATCGACGTTTCGGGCATAAACCCTTCTTCAGGAATCTGAGGGTTCCGTAGACAGGTGCTGAGGAAGGAGAGGTGGCTGTGGTATCGAGTCTGTTTGAGGACGTGGCTGAAGAGCTTCAGGGCAGAGGAGATGACCTCAAGTCCCTCCTCCCTAACTTTTTATCTTAGATCCTTGTAGAGGGAGGAGGAGAACTTCTTCAAGGAAGGCATCCTTGCAAGAGGATTCGCAGTAGGTTAAAATCAACTAGGAGAAAGTGAGGACTGCAGATGCTGGGGATCAGAGCTTAAAAATGTGTTGCTGGAAAAGCGCA
>NW_025199855.1:0-3200 GCF_004010195.1 Chiloscyllium plagiosum | reverse complement strand
TAGCATGGGCAGTGGTGAATAGCATGGGTAGTGGTGAATAGCATGAGTAGTGGTGAATAGCATGGGTAGTAGTGAATAGCATGGGCAATGGTGATTAGCATGGGCAGGGTGAATAGCTTGGGCAGTGGAGAATAGCATGAAAAGTTGAAAATAGCAAGGGTAGTGGTGAATAGCATGGGCAATAGTGAATGGCTTGCGCAGTGGTGAATAACATGGGCAGTGGAGAATAGCCAGTGCTGTGGCGAATAGCATGGGTAGTGGTAAATAGCTTGGGCAGTGGTGAATAGCATGGGCAGTGGTGAATAGCATGGGCAATGGTGAATATCATGTGCAATGGTGAATAGCATGTGCAGTGGTGAGTAGCATGGGTTGTGGTGAATAGCATGTGCAGTGGTGAATAGCATGGGCAGTGGAGAATAGCATGTGCCGTGGTGAATAGCATGGGCATTGGTGAATAATATGTGCAGTGTTGAATATCATGGGGAGTGGTGAATAGCATGGGTGGTGGTGAATAGCATGGGTGGTGGTGAATAGCGTGTCCAGTGGTGAATAGCATGGGCAATGGTGAATAGTATGTGCAGTGGTGAATAACATGGGCAGTGATGAATAGCATGGGCGGAGCTCAATAGCATGGGTAGCGGTGATTAGCATGGGCAGTGGTGAATAGCATGGGCAGTGGTGAAGAGCATGGGTGGTGGTGAATAACATGGGCAGTGATGAATCGCACGGATTGTGGTGAATAGCATGGGTAGTGGTGAATAGCTTGTGCAGTCGTGAATAGCTTGGGCAGTGGTGAATAGCATGGGCAGTGGTGAATAACATGGGTAGTGGTGTAAAGCATGGGCAGTGGTGAATAGCATGGGCAGATGTGAATAGATTGTGCAGTGGTGAATAGCATGGGCAGTGGGGAATAGCATGGATAGTGGCTAATAGCATGGCAGTGGTGAATAGTTTGGGTGGTGGTGAATAGCATGGGCAGTGGTGAATAGCATGGGCAGTAGTGAATAGCAAAGGTAGTGGTGACTAGCATGGGCAATGGTGAATAGCATGGGCAGAGTGATGTGCTTGGGAAGTGGTGAAAAGCATGGGCAGTGGTGAATAGCTTATGCAGTGGTGAATAGCATGGGCAGTGGTGAATAGCATGGGTAGTGGTGAATAGCATGGGCAGTGGTGAATAGCACGGGCAGTGGTGAATAGCATGGGCAGTGGTGAATAACATGGGTAGTGTTGACTTGGTATTGCAGTGGTGAATCGCATGGGCAGTGGTGAATAACATGGGCAGTGGTGAATAGCATGGGCAGTGGTGAGTAGCATGTGTAGTGGTGAATAGCATGGGTAGTCGTGAATAGCATGGGCAATGGTGAATAGCATGGGCATGGTGAATAGCTTGGGAAGTGGTGAAAAGCATGGGCAGTGGTGAATAGCTTGTGCAGTGGTGAATAGCATGGGCAGTGGTGAATAGCATGGGCAGTGGTGAATAACATGGGTAGTGTTGATTTGGTTGTGCTGTGGTGAATCGCATGGGCAGTGGTGAATAACATGGGCAGTGGTGAATAGCATGCGCTGTGGTGAATAGCATGGGTAGTGGTGAATAACATGGGCCGTGCTGAATAGCATGGGTAGTGGTGAATAACATGTGTGGTGGTGAATAGCATGGGCACTGGTGAATAGCTTTTGCCGTGGAGAATAACATGGGCAATGGTGAATAGCATGGGTAGTGGTGAATAGCTTGTGCACTGGTGAATAGCATGGGTAGTGGTGATTAGCATGGGCAGTGGTGAATTGAATAGTTAGTGTTGAATAGCATGGGCAGGGGTGAATAGCATGGGTAGTGTTGATTTGGTTGTGCAGTGGTGATTTGCATGGGCAGTGGTGAATAGTCTGGGCAGTGGTGAATAACATGGGCAGTGTTGAATAAATGGGTAGTGGTGATGAGGTTGTGCAGTGGTGAATCGCCGGGCAGAGGTGAATAACATGGCAGTGGTGAATAGCATGGGCAGTGGTGAATAGCATGGGTAGTGGTACATAGCATGGGTAGTGGTGAATAACCTGGGTGGTGGTGAATAGCATGGGTAGTGGTGAATAGTGAATAACATGGGTAGTGGTGAATAGCATGTGCAGTGGTGAATATCATGGGTAGTGGTGAATAATTTGTGCAGTGGTGAATAGCATGGGCAGTGGTGAATAACATGGGTAGTGGTGAATAGCATGTGCAGTGGTGAATATCATGGGTAGTGGTGAATAATTTGTGCAGTGGTGAATAGCATGGGCAGTGGTGAATAACATGGGTAGTGGTGAATAGCATGTGCAGTGGTGAATAGCTTGGGCAGTGGTAAATAGCATGGGTAGTGGTGAATAGCATGGGTAGTGGTGAATAACATGGGCAGTGGTAAATAGTATGGGTAGTGGTGAATAGCATGGGCAGAGGTGAATAGCTTGGGTAGTGGTGAATAGCCTGTGCATTGGTGAATAGCATGGGCAGTGGTGAATAACATGGGCAGTGCTGACTAGCTTATGCAGTGGTCAATAGCTTGTGCATTGGTGAATAGAATGGGCAGTGGTGAGTAGCATGGGTAGTGGTAAATAGCATTGTCAGTGGTGAATAGCATGGGTAGAGGTGAATAGCTTATGCAGTGGTGAATAGCTTGTGCAATGGTGAATAGCATGGGCGGTGGTGAATAGCATGGGAATTGCTGATTAGTTCGTGCAGTGTTGAATAGCTCAGGTAGTTGTGAATCGCATGTGCAGTGTTAAAAAGCATGGGCAGTGGTGAATAGCTTGTGCAGTGATGAATAGCATGGGTGGTGGTGAATAGCATGGGCAGTGGTGAATAACATGGGTAGTGTTGATTAGGTAGTGCAGTGGTGAATCGCATGGGCAGTGGTGAATAGCATGTGCAGTGGTGAATATAATGGGCAGTGGTGAATAGCATGGGCAGTGGTGAATAGCATAGGCAGTGGTGAATAATTTGGGTAGTGATGAAGAGCTTGCGCAGTGGTGAATAGCTTGTGCAGTGGTGAATAGCATGGGCAGTGGTGAATAGCATGGGCAGTGGTGAATAGCATGGGTGGTAGTGCATAGCATGAGCAGTGGTGAATGGAATGGGCAATGGTGAATAATATGGGCAGTGGTGAATAACAGGGTAGTGTTGATTAGGTTGTGCAGTGCTGAATCGCATGGGCAGTGGTGAATAGCATGAG
>NW_025199854.1:4075-6189 GCF_004010195.1 Chiloscyllium plagiosum | reverse complement strand
CTAAAAGAATTGCAAAGGAACAAATCTTTTTTTTTCTAAACAGATATAGACCAACAATACAGCTACAGTGAGATCAAGGGTTCAAACTTCACATACAAATTATTCACGACAGTGTGTTTGGAATAAAGAAATTCTAATCTCCTGCGTACCATCCAAAATTGCACGGAGAGCTAGAAAGGTGAAATCAAACATTAAAGACCATGTTGAGGGCTTATCATCAGGATTATCCCGATGATTAGGTTAAGGAAAATCCACTTGCACTTTTTGTGATCAGGGATGCACCAAATTAACGGAGCAAATTTAATCCATTTGAATTAGTTTTTGGGCCATTACAATTGATAAAGGAGAAAGTAGTAAATCAGAATTCAAAGGTCACACTTTTGGACTATGTCTCAAATTTCAGGGAACGATTAATACCGTTGGCGAATTGACTAGACAGCATTTAAAAGTATTGCAGCATGCAATAAAACAGGAATTGGACAGTAAATTAAAAATTTGCAATTTTGCTATCGGAGATAATTTATTACTGTTACGTCCAGTGATAGGTGAACCTTGAAAAGCAAGGTTTAGTGGACCTTACAAATAGAAAGAGTGGGGGTAACTGCTTGATAAGGACTCCAGACAGAAAGACATCTCACAATTTATGTCATGTGAATATGCTCAAAAGATATTTTCACAGGGAAGTAAAGCAAGAGGAGAAGGTGTTAATGATTATGGCATTCCTTAAATAAAGTGGACAATGAGGTAGTTTTCTAAAATTGGGATAAATTATTGAGTTACCTCTTTGAGAAAATTTGAAATGACAAAAAGAGTTATTACTGTCACATGGGGAGATAAGCAGAAATTAACCTGGAAGTACTAGCCCAATTGTGCATAATCGTGCATAGGAGATGATGTTATGAGTGAGCAACATCCTTACAGGCATAATCCTCTAAATATGGCACAGGTTCAGAAGGGGATGGAATGCCTGCTGTAAGATGACATAGTCAACGTGCATTACAGTGATTGGAACTCACCTATAGATGGTGCCAAAGCCAAATGCTACCCAATGGTTACGTGTGGACTATTGTAAAGTCAATGTAGTTAAAATAATTGATTTGTGCCCAGTTACACGGTGGGAAGACTGTGTTGAAAATGTGGGACAAGCAACGTACATTTGGTATGGAAACTTGTCGGCCACATTTCAGGGGTAACAAATAAATTACCGGATTATCTAATGTGTCGTGCACATTGATGACCTGGTGATGTTTTGTCAGTCATGGAAGGAACATTTACAGCATTTATTGGATTTGTTCGATTGACTTCAGAAGGAAGGCTTGGTGATAAACCGAGCAAAAAGTGAATTTGACAAAGCAAAAATCACCTCCCTGGGCCACTCTATTGGACATAAGATAAACGGTATCATGGAATGTAAAAGTGAACGTAATTGGAGTATTTCCCATACTGTTGACAAAAGGAGCAGTACTCTGGTCCCTGGAATTGTGTAGATTTTATCGACGTGTTGTGCCTCATTTTCGCAATGTGACTGCTCCACTCACTGACTGGTTAAAGAAAGGCAAGACGTTTCAGTGGACAGAGGACTGTCAAAAGGCATTTAACGGCATGAAATATGTATTAACCACTGCCCCACTATCAGCCACATCTGATTATGCAAAATCATTCAAATTGGCTTTAAATGCGAGTGATTTGGGTGTCAGTGATGGGCTCCTGCAGGAAAGTGGCAAGAAGACAGAAAGAATAATTAGGCGTTTCTCCAAGAAGTTGAATGTTCAATGGTAGAAATATTCAACAGTAGAGAAAGTGACTGTGAGCTTTGTGTTGGCACTACAACATTTCAGTATTTATATTACCAGCAACACATCGGAGACAACCATGTACGCTGATCATACCAGATGTCCTCCTTCTTCAAGGACCGCAATTTCCCCCCCGACGTATTCGACGATGCCCTCCACCGCATCTCTTCCACTTCCCGCTCCTCCGCCCTTGAGCCCCGCCCCTCCAACCGCCACCAGCTCAGAACCCCACTGCTCCTCACCTACCACCTCACCAATCTCCATGTGGAGCGCATCATCCGCCGTCATTTCCGCCACCTCCAAACGGACCCCACCACCAAG
>NW_025199854.1:0-3938 GCF_004010195.1 Chiloscyllium plagiosum | reverse complement strand
TAGACTCCTCCATCGCCAGACCATAGCAACACGACAGTTGGAGGAAGAGCGTCTCATCTTCCGCCTCGGAACCCTCCAACCACAAGGGATGAACTCGGATTTCACCAGCTTCCTCATTTCCCCTCCCCCCACCTTGTCTCAGTCAAATCCATCGAACTCAGCACCGCCTTCCTAACCTGCAATCTTCTTCCTGACCTCTCCGCCCCCTCACCTTGACCTCTTTCCACCTATCGCATTTCCGACGCCCCTTCCCCAAGTCCTTCCTCCCTACCTTTTGTCTTAGCCTGCTGGACACACTTTCTTCATTCCTGAAGAAGGGCTTATGCCCGAAACGTCGATTCTCCTGTTCCTTGGATGCTGCCTGACCTGCTGCGCTTTTCCAGCAACACATTTTCAGCTCTGATCTCCAGCATCTGCACACCTCACTTTCTCCCTACGCTGATCATAACCCAGTGACGTTTTTGGAGAAATTTAAGGACAAAAATGCGAGACTGTTTAGCTGGACCCTGTTCTTACAGCCATTCAATTTGAAAATTGTGCATGTGGCAGGTCTTTAAAACACGATTGTTGATGCATTGTCCAAATGTGAATGACTTTTGAGGCTCTAAGTGATAGGAATACCACATACTGAATCCTGATGTAGTTGTGCAGGCTTGCATGTTTATAGTAAATGAATGTACATGCATATTTTAGTGTACTAACCACTATTTTTTTTTGGGGGGGGGGGTTGAAACCTGAAGGCATCTTTTGATGTTGATGATTGTTTTATATCGGGGCAGTTGTCACAAAGATGGTCTCTTTACAAGGTTATGTTGTTCTTGAACTGTTTTCAGAGAGGTTCTAACCAACCCAAAGTTCCAACATGTCTCAATTTTGAAAGCTTCATTGGGGGTTTTGTTTTTTACCTAACAGATAATGCTTCGGACAGAAGGCTTTCACGTCTCTATCAAAAAGAAAACTGTTGAAATCAAGGGGATGTGACCAGCTCTCCAGCTGCTCAGGTCAGTTCAGTTCGAGGGTTAGCTGAGTCAGGTTCACTGTTGAAACTGGATGCTCTCCCCCTCCTTCAGACCTCTGACTCCTTAACCTGTAATTTTATTATTTAATTTTACTTTTTTGTGCTCAGGTGCTTGTTTATTGGGATTGTTGTAAGTAATTTGGATCAGCATTATTAATTCGAGGTAGCCTGTCAGGTTCAGATAGAATGGATTATTCAGGTAAGGTATTTTCTGTTCGTTGTGTTTCATTCCTTATTTTTGCAAATACATTCTGTTTGTATAAAAGTCGGCAGCCGGACCAGCTAATTCACTCTGGGAATATCCACTATACACTTCCCTTCAACAAATTACAACATTACGGTCTGGGCTATGTGCTTCAAAATGTTTTGAGGGGTCGGGCTTGGTCCATAACAAGGTACAAAAACCTTGTTAATTAAAAGTTATGAATTAATGAGTATGGGATGGAATGAATATGATAATGGCTATGAGACAAAAAGGACTGTGGCCAATGGCTGAGGAGACCTGAGGGGAGTGCAACAATATCTCCCAGTCACGAGTATTCAACCATTACTCTTTCTGACAAATGGAATGAAATGAAATGCAGAGCAAGATAACGGATGACTTTCGGCACATGGAATGTTGAACGATAATGTGAACAGAACAGGACAACTTTAAATGTGATGTACACAATTATATTTTATATAGAGACTGTTTTATCACAGGTTATACAGGTTGTCGAGATTGTTTACACCTGGATGGGATATTCAGAAATAAAAGCAGACACAGATAACAAAATATATTGAGTTACAATGAGTTACAGCAGAGTCAGAGTGAGGATACAGCTCATACCGAGCTGGTACAGATATGATGAGCTACATGACAACCATATTTGCTGAAATTATTCAGAGAAATATATTGAAAATATTCAGGGACTGGGGAGACAATTTTAGTCATAAAACGCACAGACCATGTCATAATTAATAAGCTATTTCTGTTTTTTCATCGAGTGCAGCTGTCCCTAAAAGGCCTTTTAAATGAAAATCACTTTGATGAGATCCGCGCATTTATTTGCAGAACTTAAAGAGGAAACAGAGTCTACTGTAATACATGCGTCACTGGCACAAGTGATGGGAACAGGAATGAAACATATGGTCCAAATATAACCGAGTCCAGCATCTAGACCAATCAAAGAAAAAGAAGAATATTAGAGATAGTGAAAATCTGAAATACAAATGAAATATGATGGATAAATGCAATAGATGATTCAGGCTCTGGGCAGAGACATAGAGTTAACATATCGAGTCTTATATGAACCTGTTCTGAACAAGTCGTATTGGACTCAAATACTGCCAGAACTATAGGGTTTCTCTTTATCAATTTCGATTGGTGCAATAGCAGGAGACAGAGAGTAATGGTGGGCGGTTGTTTTTCGGACTGAAGGCTTGTACCCAGCAGTGTCCCACAGAGTTTGGTTCTGGGTTTTCATTGTTTGTCATTTATGTAAATGATTTGTGTGAGAATATGGAAGGCATGGTTAGTAAGTTTGCAGATGACACCAAAACTGGTGGCACAGTGGACAGTGAAGAAGGTTTTCTAAGATTACAAAAGGATCTTTATCAAATGGTCCAATAGGCTAACAAATTGCTGATAGAGTTTAAGCTGGATGAATGTGCTGTGCATCCAATTTTGTGTGATTATTGCTGTTAAGTGAAACAGGAATGGGATTTTATTCGCCATCTCCTGGGTTCAAAACATGGATAGCCTTCATGATCTTTGACAGCCTTACCCTCTGGGTGGTTACCCTCTTGCTCTTATTGTAGTTGCACAATACCTTTGGATTGTCCTTAAATTTTTCTGCCATGCTATCTCATATCTCCTTCTTGCTTTCCTGATTTCTCTCGAAATAATGCCAAATACTCTTTATATTGATTCAGAGATCCAATTTAATAAAGTTTTCTATATCTGAAGTAAGATGTTCTTTGATGCTTGAATAAAACTTCAATAACTGTAGTTGTCCCTTGTTAACATAATGTCTCTCAACTCTCGACGTCACACTGCTGAATGCCTCCCACTTTTCAGATATCGTTTTACCTTCTAACAGTCTACTCCAATCAAGCTTGGAATGTCCTTGTTCCATGCCATTAAAATGTATGATACTACAGTTAAAAAAAATGGCAGGTCTATTCTTTTCTATAACCTTTACAAACTAATAGAGCTATATTGCAATACCCAAAATATTCCCTCACATTTACTTCAGTCACCTGCCTTGACTATTGCACAAAAGAAGACCTAGCTTTGCTCCTTCTCTGTTAGGATCATCCAAATATTGATGAAGAAAATCTTCGTGAAAACGTTTGACAAATTCGCTGTGGTAGTCCTAATCAATTTTTAAGAAAATTAAAATCCCCCATTATTACAACCTTATTACGCTTACATATATCCGAGATCGCCCTACATGTTTGTTTCTCAATTTCTTTCTTTCTGTTGGAGAGCATTCGGTACAATACCATTGAGGTGCTCTTTCCTTACTTCTTTTTAATTTTTACAAATATATTTTCATTGGACGGTTTGTCACAAATGAGCATTTAGTGCAATCTCTTCAAACAGATCTTTACTTCCTTATTTTTAATACTACCCGTACATTTTAACTGGATGATTTTTCAGAAATATCTTTCCCAGTTGCAGCATTAATTTATTCCTTAATCAAAAACGGCAGACCACCATCTCAAAACCAACCACATGAATTTTATATCCTTTCTATGACACTTATCACCTGAAACATTGAATTGTCAGTCTTGAACATCTCTCAGGCGAAAGTGAGGACTGCAGATGCTGGATATTAGAGTCGAGACTGTGGGGCTAAAAATGCACAGCAGGTCAGGCAACATCTGATGAGAAGGAAAATCGCTGTTTCAGGCAAAATTCCTTCATCAGCTCATT
>NW_025199853.1:5334-6188 GCF_004010195.1 Chiloscyllium plagiosum | reverse complement strand
TCTTTACATCAGTGTTCTGACTCTCTTAAATGAGGTCGAACCAATCTTTAACTTTCCACTCACGTATATTCCTCTAAATACCCTTCACATTCATTGCATTTACGAACTCACTGAGATCTTATAGAAACCCTTCCGAAAATCCAATATATGCCACTTCTACTGGTTCCCCATTATCTATGCTGCAAGAAACAACTTCAAACAATTCCGAAGTTTATCAAGTATGATTTCTCTATCAGAAATCCGTGCTGATTCTCTTCATTGTTGCTGTTAATTTCCAAATCGCAAAAATGTGATCCTGTGTAATAGATTCCAACAGTTTCCCTACAAATGTAAAGTTAACTGGTCTGCATTTCTCCACACCATATCTTTTTTCCCTTTGTAGCTGTTTGGATCCCTTCCATTCATCGATCGTGCTTGGATCACATTTATCCACAATAGTTTCCGGTCTGTGCAGAATGTACAGGAAAATAAAACACAGTCATCGACAATGCACGAAATACTACTATTGGTGATTTATTTCCGAAGTTTTAATAGGAAGTACATCTGTTTCGTCAGACTTAGCAATGCTCAATCCAGCTCCATGTTCAAGTACTACCTTGTTACTGATATGAATTGACTTTATGTCTTTAGCTCCTGGAATCCGATGTGATCACTTGGTATTACTGGGTGATTTTCTGGATCTTTCTCCATGAAGACAGAAGCAAAGCAACTGATTGTTTTCTTGGCCATTTTCCTGTTCTCCAAAATGACCTCTCGCCTCCCGATTACAAATTTCCACATTTGACCTTGCTTTTATTTTGTTTCCTTTGAAATATAGATCACAGATTGATGCAGTCTTTGTGTTCCTGTTTGTT
>NW_025199853.1:1483-5012 GCF_004010195.1 Chiloscyllium plagiosum | reverse complement strand
GTATACATGCATTTGGAAAGACAGGGTGTGGTTCGGAGTAACATTAGAATTGTGCTGGAAAAGCAGAGCAGGTCAGGCACATCCGAGAAGCAGGAAAATCGATGTTTCAGGCAAAAGCCCTTCATCAAATTCAGTAGGGGAGTTCATGCAAGGGAGATCATGACTCACAATTTTGTTGGAGTTCTTTGATAAAGTGACCAGCAACGTTGAGGAGGTCCGGGTTGTATACGTAGTCTAGATGGATTCCAGTAAGGACTTCAATAAGGTTCCACATGGTACGCCGCTCTGGAAGGTGAGATCGCATGGAATTGAGGGGGAGCTGGTAAATTAGGTACAACATTGCCATGATAGTAGGAAGCATAGATTAGTACTGGAAACATGCTGGCCAGACTGGAGGCCTGTGAATAGTGGAATGCCTCAGGGGTTGGTGCTGGGACCACTATATATTACATATATCTATGATTTACATGATAATGAACAGGCATGATTGTAAGTTTGAAGACGGCACTAAAATAGGCAGCATCATGGAGAGTGAGGAAGGTTATCAGAAATTTCAGAAATTACAGCAGGACCTTGATCAGCTGGGGAAGTGGCTGAGAAATGGCACATGGATTTTAATATAGATCAGTGTAAGTTCTTGCATTTTAGGATGTCAAATCAAGTTTGGAGTTTCATGGTGATGGTTGGGTCCTAAGGACTGTAGTGGAGCAGAGGGATCTTGGAATTCAGGTGCATGGTTCTCTGAAAGTTGATTCAGAGGGAGACAGTGAAGAAAGCTTTTGGCACACTGGCCTTAATCGGTTTATATCACTGAGTATCGAAATTAGGGAGTTATGTTGCAGTTATACAGGATGCTGCTGAGGACATATTGGTAGCGTTATGTTCAGTTTTGTTCATTTTGCTATAGGAAGGATGTTATTAAACTGGAAAAAATACAATGATGTTGCCAAGGTCTCAATGGTCTGAGTTATAGAAAGAGGTTGGACAAGCTAGGACTTTTTACTTTTGAGTGCATGAGACTGAGGGAAGATCACATTGAAGTTTATAAGATCATGTCAGACATGGATAGAGTGAATGCACCCAGTCTTTATTTCCCAGGGTTGGGCACTCACAGACTAGAGGACATCAGTGTAAGGACTGGGGGAAAGAATAAAAGGGAACACGAGGAACAACGTTTTAACACAGGGGCTGGTCTGCATATGGAATGAGAGGTGGTTGAGGCGGATACATTAGCAACATTTAAAAGGCATTTGAATAATACATAGATAGGAAATGATTAGAAAGATACCGGCAATGACAGGGAAATGGGTTTAGCGTGGATGGGCATTTTGGTCGGAATGGACAAGTTTGGGCTGAAGGGCCTGTCTCCATGCTGTCGGATTCTATGATTCCAACAACCACTGCTTGTCTCCCACTGAATGTTATATTGTATTTTGCAAATTAACTGAAGATATCTTGACACTCTAGCATCCAATCTTCCATGATGCTTGACTAGAATATTCAAGCATTCTATATTGTATGCAGGCACCTTGTAAAATACACCTTATTAATGCCAGTATTCCTTAAAAGCTGCTTCGGACCATGGTTAATATTGGACCAAGGAACAATTCGTCCTTCTGACCACATAACATCAAATCCGAAATAATCTCGTCCCTCGTTTGCTTCACAACATATTCTTCAACCTACCTCATATACACTTACGGAACTTATTTTTCACAGCTTCAGCAGTCACTTAGTTAACGCAGTTTAGATACAACTTGAGACCATTCAATAAGACTGCGGTATCCATAATACTTGCCTATCTAATTTCCAGAGCATATGATGCTCAGATTTTTGGTTTCGATATATAACACACCAATATTTGCTTCTCCTTGCTGTCTGTAAACTCTACCTAAACTGATTCTGTGGAAGCTGATGGACAGACCTGTGTCAGTATTAGTGAGAGACCTGGACAGGACATTCAGGGAGGCTCACCTTGACGCTGAGATGATCTGAAGAAATGTCCCACAATACTGGACAAGCTACAATATCCTCCTCGCTCTGTTAGGGTAAGAGTGACCAGATACTCTCTGCTCCCTCACACTCACTGTATATCTGTTATAACACCTAACCGCGAACGACGTTCACACTCTGTCTCCAAATCAGGCTCAGGCACAACCACTCTCACTATTGAATTCAGCAACAAATAATAGCATGTGGATTCAAAACTGTCGACTGACTCATTCCAGACTCCTCACATCTCCCCCCACCTACACCAGCACGAACAGCCGGGTCACCCATTCCCATTCTACCTCCACCCCGTTCTCCCATTCCAGGAGAAACAGCCTGGATTAGGATAGAAAGGGCCAAGCCAGGTAGTGGAGTGACCTATATAGTAACCTCACTCCCCTCCCCCCGTCATGTGTGGAGGACTCTTAAAGAGCTGGAGAGGACCAGGACGCCTCGTGTGTAGAATCTGAAACATCCACGTCCTACTGACCAGTTATGGAGCAATGTTCAGTGAAAGACAGTTCTCAGTTTTAACCCACTGGCAGTTCCAACAACAGTCCTTTCACTTCCAAAAAAAACCCCACAGATACCTCACTGCACAGCGACGCAGGCACAGGAATACACAGACGAACACACACAATACTTACAAGGAGATAGGTATACTTACACGTATTAACACACAAATACAGCCACATACAAATCGACATAAATGCAAATAGAAACACAGGCTGAAACACAGACAGATGTAGATACACAAACACACAGATAACAAGCATGTGGACACACACACGCACACACACAGGCACACACACACATGCAGACACACACAAACAGTGGCACAGACACACACAGAGACATACGCACAAACACGTACTCACATACAGATACACAGAGGCACAGACACTAGTGTCATTAAGACACAAATCAATATGTTTTTGATTTGTAAAGAGATCAACGATTCTAGGGAGAAGGCAGAAGAATGAGGTCGAGGTACATATAAGAAATTATTGAACGGAATTTCCGACTCGATAGGATGAATGGCCTCAATCTGCACACTTCCGTAATGCTCCTGCGGTATTATGCTATCAGGCATTCTCTTCCTGAGACAGTAGCAGAGGCTGGGTACGATACATGTTTGATTGGAATGGTTCAGTGGGATTGTGGGATTGGTTTGGAGTCCGGAATGGATTATGTTCCTAATTATTCCTAATTATTCTGTCCTTATGTCTGAAAAGCGGTGATGATTTGACGTTCAGTTAACACAGTTTTAAAATAACAGTCCCATAATGAAATAAGGACGTCCCTTTCACTTTAGTATTGTGCTACCTGTGGTGTCCTCATCCTCAGGGAGCAGGGAAGACTCGGTTATTGAAGATATTCAAGGCTGAGCTCGACTGATCTTTACTGGACAGAAGGGTCAGTGTTTATTGGGAACAGACAGGAAATGGATGGTCATACAAACTCGGATTAGCCATGAACATTCTGAATGGTGCAGCCGAATGGGCAACCTCTGCCCCTACCCCATGTGTTGTTCCCTCAA
>NW_025199853.1:0-1389 GCF_004010195.1 Chiloscyllium plagiosum | reverse complement strand
ATTACACAGGCATATAGAATGAAGTAATTCAGCTCGTTCAGTACACTACACAGTCCAGGAGGAGGCCATTCAACCCACCTGAGCCGCCACACAGGAACAGGGAAGCTGTCGCTAACAGGAAATAGAGAATAGAGATAAATGTTTATTTTCAGGCTGCAAAGCTGTAACTGATGGAGTGCCTCAGAGGTCACTGTGGGGTCATCAATGATCATCAATCTGTATCAAAGATCTGGAGGAAGGAGAGGGAATGGCTTGGAGCTCAATTAGCTCATACACCAAGTTGGTTATTCAATGTGTCGTCAAATGGAGGTAGTGAGGCTGCAATGTGATACAGACAGGGAAGGTTAGTGAGCATACCTTCAGCAGAAATAACATGAGGTAAGTTGTCTATTTTGGCGTGAAAGTTGAAACAATGGGAAACAATTTAAAGGGAGAGAGATTGCCGAACCCTGTGATACAGGCGGTTTCCATGTTCTTGCGACATGAATCATATGAAATCAGATGCAGCAAGTGACTTGGAAGGTAAGTGGAATGATGCTGTTTTTGGCAAAAGGTATCGGCTTAATTGCAGGAATGTTTTACTGCATCTGTACAGGGCATTGCTGAGAACACACCTGATGCACTTTATGCAGGTTTGATCCCCTAAACTAAAATAAAAAGATAAAATTATTTTCGAAGATTTTCAGAGGTTTCCCTTTACTCATTCCTGGAATGCCGGCCTTTTGTTATGGGGGATTATCAGTTTTGATCTTAGTTGAGAAATAGTATTGAACCATCCATGACTTTCTGAAAAGTGTACCAGCTGGATGCATATTATCTCCTGTCAGGGAGACTAAAGCTCGAGAATAAACTTTAAGAAAAAGATGCATTGATATTAACACACATACTATGAAGACACCTACCAATAGTTACAAATTACACAGACACACGTAAGCATGTCTTCAAATCATAAATTTGGGACATTGTTTTGCGATTGGAAGGAATTGTGTACAACAAGAGCAATGATGCAACTGCATATAATCCATAATCAGGTTTTCCAGAGAATGTTCCAGGAGGTCGGACATGGTCCAGTTTGGTGTTCAGTTGACAACATTGTATGTTATGATTGCGAGGATGATTCAGGAGAAGAGTGAAATTAATAGGGTGGTTGTTATGGGGGACTTTAACTTTCCTGATATTGATTGGGAAAGCTATAGCGCTAGTTCGTTAGATGGGTCGGTATTTGTCCAATGTGTGCAGGAGGGTTTCGTGACACAATATGTAGATAGGCCAACAAGAGGTGAGACCATACTGGATTTGGTTCTGGCTAACGAACCAGGCCAGGTGTTAGAATTAGAAGTAGGTGAGCACTTTGGAGACAGTGACCACAATTCGGTGAGTTTTACTCTA
>NW_025199852.1:0-6188 GCF_004010195.1 Chiloscyllium plagiosum | reverse complement strand
TAGCAAGAGCAAAGAAAGGGTCTTTATTAAAAAAATCCTGCAGGATGTTGAAACATTACACTAAGTCAGATGCCTCAATGCATTGGGTAACAAAACATTATACGGATGCCTGCCGTATCGCGTTCCTTATCACACTCTCAAGGGCAAAGACTGGGGAAACCCAAGTTGTTATCCTCTCATCCCCTGGTCCTAGACACAACAGTTATTCAGCTTTGGCTGAGTTCAACTATCGCAAGGTCGAGTTGAATGTTTACAGAATTCAAACAGGGGTAAGGTAACTGCAAAACTTCATCAAAGCATCGTGTATAAAGCTTAGTACAACACTGATTAGAAGAAAATCATTCTCTTTAAATTTCACTGTAAATGGATAATTATTTTCATAGTAAATGGATAATTTTCCTTTACATTATCCCCCTTTTTGTAGTTTTATAGCAGCAAGGACAACCACAGCAACAAAAACAAAAAAAATCTGAGGCAGAATAGCTATATATGAGAAAATGTTTAGGAAACACCAGGCCTTTCCACAGACACCACTTACCCGAAGCACAGCTTTGTAGTGGTATCGTCACTTGCTCTGGTATGCCTTGTACGCATCCCATGTTCACATGTCACACTCGTGAAAGTCATGTAGGGTTGGGTCCACCCAATGCCCCTGCCCTTACGAATAGTCCTACCATGGCGCTTGCTAAACGTGTGAGCTGGCGAAGCCGCATTTGTGTGTGAGGCTTCTAATCACTGCTTGCACTTAATTGGTTCCAGTGCTGCCCGATGTCTCCTCAGGCCCAGCTACACGCTTGCAATGGCTAGTGTGTATCCACATGGCTCTTTCTGCGATTTTAACTGCTGTCTGTATGGTGAGGAGCACTTGAACTGGTCCCAGCCATCTCTTCGTTTCCAGTTTTTTTCCTGCTGAAATCGTTCACCGCTATCGAGTCTCAAGGTTCTAGATCATGCAGCTTCCACTCTGCTGGTCGTGGTAGTGCTGTTTTCACTTGATTCTGTATTTCAAATAAAAGTGTGGAGAGTTTGATACAGTAACACAACATCTCATCCTCGCAGTGGCTTGTTATTTGTCTTACCTTAGGTCTTTGGCCAATTCTTGTGTTGGGCGGTGTACCAAACAAAATCTCAAATCGGCGAGGATTCGCTCTTCCTCTCCTTACAGATCTCATATACATTAGCACAATCGGAAATGCCTTTTCCCAGTCACCTCTCGTTCCTCACAACATTTGTCATTTTTTTAAGCTAATATTTTCTCTTTCCACTGCCCCACCACTCACTGGGTGGTCGGCAGAGTGTTGACTCATATTTATTCCGAAATAATCACTGATCTGCTGTAAAGCATGATTGACAAATGGTGTCCCATTGTCACTACTAAGCCTTTCAGGGATGGCCCGTCTCGGAATTATCTCAGTTAACAGAACTTTGGCTACTGCACTGGCATCCTGTTTAGACGTGGGGAACGTTTCCAACCATTTGGAAAACTTATCAACCATTACCAGACAGTACCTTTTCCTTCACTGGGCGTTAGTTGAATGAAATCCATCTGTAAATGTTCAAAGGAATTTTGGAGTTGGGGGTGTGCTGCTTGACTCATCTATATTCCCCTCCACACATTATTAGTGGCATAGATAACACAACGCTCACAATATTTCTGGGAGTAATGAGTAAATCCCTTCGTATACCAGTGTGCCGAAATACTGTCGCATATTCCCCCCTTTTGACACATGATCCTTACCGTGTGTCAATTTGGCATAGAATGGAAATATGATCGTGGTAGACAGGGTTTACCATTGGGACCACACCATACTCCTTCCCTCACACAGCATCCTGCTTTCGTCCACTCACGCTTTTCTTCTGGTGTGGCCTGTGACTGTAACTCCCGTACATCTGCTGTTGGGGTACAAATTTTAGTCATACATAGGTCAATCTGCTCACTTGGCGGCTGCTGGGCTGTCGTTTTTACTGCTGAGTCTGCCCTTGCATTGTCTTGGGAAATAAAATCATTACTTTTTGTGTGGGCTTCACATTTACACACAGCGATTGATTTTGGCAACATGACCGTTTCCAGGAGGTCGGAAATCAGGTCGCGGTGTGTGACGGGCTTTCCAGTGGAGGTCAAGAAGCCCCTGTGTTTTCACAGGGTTCCAAAATCATGTACAACCCCGAATGCATATCTGCTATCGGTGTAAATATTCACTGCCCTTCCCAGAAGCCAATTTACAGTCTTCAGTCAAGGCAATCAGCTCCGCTGTTTGCGCTGACAGATGAGAAGGCAGTGATCCGACTTTGACTATCTCACAGGTAGTCATTACAGCATAAACAACACAATTCGAGACTGTGTCTTTGCTCCAGAATGCTGACCCGTTCACAAAAAAAAAACTCCATATCTGAACTATGAAGTGGTGAATCCTGCAAATCCAGTTTAGGGCTTCAACTTTCATTAGTTACAGCGACACAATCATGTGTGTCTCCGTCTCCTTCTGTGTGGAAAATGCCAGCAGTGTTAAGGACGTTACATTGCTTTATTGTAATGTTACGCATCTCCAAGAGTACAGTATTATATCTCAGCCAACGTGGTGCTGACATGTGTGTGGTTCTTTGCTCGAAAATCAGTAAGGATACTGCATGTGGGACCAGAAGGTTTAATTCACCATAGCCGACCATATCCCTGGATGCTGCAACAGCCTTTTCAGCTGCAGCCACGGCTCGCATGCATTTAGTCAATCCTGATGCTACGGGATGTAGTTTAGTGGAAAATTATGCTACTGGCCTCAATCTTCCCCATGATCTTGCAACAGCACAGATGTCAAGCAGCCACTCTTCTCATATACCGTTTGTACAAAAGGCTTGTTTGGGTTCGGAATTCCGAATGTAGGTGTAGTTTGGAGCTCCTTTTTTAATTCAACAAAGGCACTCTCGCTCTCTGGGGTCCACTGCAATGGACTCTGGTTCTGCAAAACTTTACCTTTGGCTACGTCACTTCGGGGCACCTCAAGATTTACGTAATGTGGGATAAGTATTCTACAGCAGGACTACAAACCCAGAAAGGATAGTAATTGTCTTTTCGTATGAGGCTTTGGAATTTGCTGGATTGTTTGAACTCTGTCTTGACCAATAGCCTTCCCTTGTTCTAATATTAAGTGACCTAAGACGTTCCCATGTTGTTGCACAAATTGTAGCTTCGCTCGCCTGATTTTGTGCCCTTCCCTCGCTAGATGGCAGAGCGACGCAAGTGTACCCTTCTCACATGGTTCCTTTTCTTTTTGACGCTATCAAGTAATCATCTACAGCAGAAGCGCTGACCCCGGAGTTAGAGCAACAGTCTCCAGACACCTGCGTAGAGCCTCATTATGTATGGTGAGGGACTCACAAGAACCTTGACAAAGTCGCGTGAATGTATATGCTTTCTCTTTGAATGAAAAAAAGAACCAGAATTGACTACCTGGATGCACCGATAAACTAAAGAAGGCATTTGCTAAATCCATAACAGAGAAGCATATGCTGTTCGGTAGAATTTGAGCCAATATTGTATCGGGGTTGGGAACATTTGGAGCGTGTGGGACAACAGCGCTTTAGACTGCCTGCAGGCCTCGAACAAACCTCCATTCCTCCGGTTCACAGGGAATGTTTGTCTTTTTGACCGGAAAAATGGGGGTTCTCACTGGTTAGTTTCACAGGGGATTATCACTCTCGCCTTTAGCTGGGATTCAAAGACTGGAGTATTTCCTTATATGGTCTCAGGTTTTAACGGGTATTGTGCTCTGCAATGACGATACTCACACTTGGGAGTTATCCTTATGGGCTCACAGCCCCATAAGAGTCCCACGTCATGTTTGCCCTTTGCCCACAACTCAGTAGGCACTATTTTTAATCTTGGTCCGACATATCTATCTGAGGGAAACGTCAGGCTATCCCTCCAGGCTTTTCAGGGCGAGTGGGGGCTACCTGGATTGTCCTATCTACTTTACTTAGCGAATTTAGTTTCTTCTTATGTGTCCGCAAATCTGCATTGAACGAGACATCCTCATCCTTGCTGAAGACCCAACTTTTCGTTCTTTGTGCCTTTTAGCACCCATGGTCCCAAATCCTGCCACATGTCACCAAATGCCTTTGCTAGTGACACGTGAGGAGTGGAGACTTCAACATGAAAGAATAGGGTCTGCTTGCTGTTACAGATACCTTAGGTACGTTCACACTGACTGCATATCTGTGATCACTCCAATAAAAAATTGCACAACAACAAGTGATCTAGTTTAACCAATCTTCTGAACCAATCTTTCACCAACGGTTCATCAGGGCCATCACGGTGTATGTGTCCTGTGCAGTGCAACGTAGCTCCATCAAGAAAATCGGTGTTAATAGGATTAACATGGTTGCTTGCTTCCTGGGTGAGTGTATCGCTGACTGAACTTATCGCTCTCTGGCTTAATTGCCACTCATAGACATACATTAGAGGCCGTGGATCATATTTTACCGCCTCCATTGGTAAATCTTCCCTTTGAATTACCTGCAAGCCCATCAGAGTACTGAGCAAGTCCAACCCCAGTCTCCCTATGAGATCCCAACCCATAAGATTTAAAGGACAAACATTTTGATAACAAGAAGGAGAATTGGAATGTTTCCCCAGTCCGAGTTTCGCACTTTAGAGGTGGGGAAAACCTCTCCCGTACCACGACTCCTGATGCACCCATTGTGTTCAGGAACTTTTCACTCAACTTTATTTGTGTCGATTGTCTCAACTGGCTTAATTTAAGGATTGAGTATGTTGCCCCTGCATCTACTAAAATGGTAACTGATGTACCTTCCACATATAACATATAGGTGGGCATTGACTTATATGAATCATTGTGATATTGGACATACTGCCCACACTTCGCAATCCCAGCGTTCAACATGGAGGTGTAACATTTCTCAGTGCTCGTAAGGTTAGTATAAGAGGTTAGGATAATTTTTCTTCGTTGCCAAGCATAAATGAAAGAGGTTTACCTGTACCTTGTGCGCTGCCCACCTCCACCTCAGCCTTCCCCTCTCAGTTACCCTGTCGCTCAGCCTCCAGGGTCAATTGAGACTGTCAGTGTGAGCGCTGTAACCGTTCTTCAACTTTCGCAGAGTTCCACTGTAGCAAGTTCGATTTGAATGTTTACAGAATTCAAGCAGAGATAAGCTGACTGCAGACCTTCATCGAAGTATTATACACAAAGCTCTGTACAGAATTAAATTTAAGAAAAAAACGATCTGTTTTAAATTTCACAGTAAATGGATAATCAATTTGACAGTAAATGGATAATTTTCCATTACAATGTTAGCCATGTGTCTTATATTCACATAGAAATCATTGATATAAATGACAAAAAGCAGTGGACCCAGCACCCATCCGAACAGCATATTGCTCTTCACAGGCTTCCAGTCCAAATAGTAACCCTCCCCCACGACACTGACTGATTAGCAAGATTAGATCTGATGAAATACAGGGAGAACGAGCCATTTGGATGCAGAATTGGCTCATAGGCAGAGGACAGAGGGTGGTGGTGGAGGGTTGCTTTTCAGACTGGATGCCTATGACCAGTGGAGTGTCACAAGGATCGGCGTTTGATCCACTACTTTTCGTCATTTATTTCAATGACTTGGATGTGAACCTTGGAGGTGTAGTTAGTGAGATAACAACAAAAATTGGAGATGCAGTGGACAGTGAAAAAAATTACCTCAGAGTACAATGGGATCTTGATCAGATGGGTGAATGGGCTGAGGAGTGGCATTTTGGGGAAGCAAATCTTAACAGGACTTATACACTTAATGGTCAGGTCCTGAGGAGTGTTAATGAACGAAGAGACCTTGGAGTGCAGGATCATATATCCTTGACAGTTGAGCCGCACGTGGATAGGATAGTGAAGGCGGCATTTGGTATGCCTTCCTTTATTGGACAGAGTATTGAGTACAACAGTTGGGAGGAAATATTGCGGCAGTACGGACATTGGTTGGGCCAATTTTGGAATATTGCATCTAAATATGGTCTCCTTCCTATGGGAAGGATGTTGTGAAACTTGAAAAGGTTCAGAAACGATTCACAAGGATGTTGCCAGGATTGGAAGATTTGAGGTAGACTGGGGGTTGAATTGAGGTTGAATAGACTGGGGCTGTTTTCCCTGGAGCGTCCGAGGCTGAGGGATGATCTCATAGCGGTATAT
>NW_025199851.1:0-6188 GCF_004010195.1 Chiloscyllium plagiosum | reverse complement strand
ATCCACCACACCAACATGATGTACTGTGCACAGACTACATATTTGTTCAGCACCGGGAGCGGCACAGACCACATCATTGCCTCCCAGAATGTTGGACTGTGTACATCGCCCCAGTGCATTTATCTGTAACTCAGGAGCAGTTGACCTCCCAGCATGTTGGACTGTGTAGCCCACCCCAGTGCATTGATCTATAAACCAGGAGCAGTTACCCTCCCAGCGTGTTGAACTGTGCACAGCACCCCAGTGCATTATTCTGTTAAATAGGAGCGGTTACCCTCCCAGCATGTAGGAATGTGTACGCCACCCCAGTGCATTGATCTGTCACCCAGGAACAGTTACCCTCCCAGCATTTAGGACTGTGTACACCGCCCCAGTGCATTGCTAAATAACACTGTGTTAGATTCCTGCGCAGTGTGTGGAAACTTGCAGCCCATGCTGGATGTGACAGGGTGTGCAGCACTCATCTATTTCCAGCTCCATCTCTCCATTGTGCTCTGGCAAGGGTGGGGGGTGCAGAACGGGGGCTGTGGGTGTGAACATCATTGCCATAGAGAGACAGAGATGGAGGGGTAATCAGTTTAAACAATAACAAATGGGAGTGGTATGGCAAATAGACAGAGAGGGGGAGACTGAGAGACAGTGTTATGGAAGGATGTTTTCCAAGGTTTCAGAATGCTGACATGAAAGCATTTTAACAGCATCCTGTATCATAAGCCAGTGTTTCTAGAAATGTTAGGTGAACAGGATATTGGTGGGAGTTCAGATGATGCAGAGTTTCAGATGAGTATTTGTTCGGCAGCTTTGTATCTGGGTGTAGGGTCAGTAGAGTCTTTGACACATTGGGCTAAATCTCACAACAATTTGTCTCAGTGCCATTTTCATTGAGTGAGACAGAGGGATCATCCACACTAGGCCAAGCTAATTTCCTGCTGGTATCTGATCGAACTCACCTCCTTAACTACCCACCCCACCCCATGGTGTCTCTCTCATTCAATACCAGCCCGATTCTCCCACCCATCATGGCTGGAAGTATTCACTATCGCCCGGGTGTCCCTGGATATTCCATGATCCCTGACACTGCGGCCATCTTTATAAGGCCAATGGGCACATGGTTGAGCTTTCTCAGTTCGGAGCTGTCCTGCACAGTTTACCCCGAGCATAGCACACCACAGTTTGTCGACAGGGGCACCGAGGTCCTGGTGATTAGGCTTTTACAGAGGGGGACCATTCTCTTCCCAGAGGAAGTCACACCACCAGACCCACCGAGGATGGTCGAGCTCCCCACCCAGCTCAATGCTGTATCTACGGTCTGAAGAAAAGGCCAGAAATGCAGGACAAGCATCAATAACCTTCCCCGTTCTGTCAGGATAAAGTTCACCACATTTTCTCTGCTCCCTCACACTCACTGTACATCTGTTATAGCACCAACCCCCAAACAAGGCTCCTGCTCCACCACTCTCACTGCGGCATGCAGCACCTTCTCTCTCTCTCTGTCTCTGTCTCTCTGTCTCTGTTTCTCTGTCTCTCTCTGTCACCCCGTCCACTTTACCCCCCACATCAATAACACTGCATGGATACAACGCTGTCGACTGACTCCCTCTGAAAACCTCACCATTTGCCATTATCCCCACCTACACCAGCACTAACAGCAGGGCCGCCCAATCCCTCCCTCCCTCCCTCCCTTTCTCCTATTCCAGGAGAAACAGCCTGGAATAGTACAGAAAGGGCCAAGCTGGGTGGTGGAGTGCCCTGGTAGGAGCCGGAGAGGACAGGGACACCTCGTGTGGAGATTCTGAAACATCCACGTCCCACCGACCGAGTAAGAAGCAACGTTCAGTGAAGGACAATTCTCACTTTAAACCCACTGGCAGTTCTGAGTCCCCCCGGCACAACTGAAAAGCCGTGGCCCTGATGCAATTTCCCTTTTGTGTCGAGCTGGTAAAAATGGAATCCCCACGGTCGTGGAGGGCAGGAGGCTGGGCTCACAACACATTGTCACCACCACCTCCCAGGAAGGAAGGACGGAGACTCCCTCCTACACTTGCTCCTGTAAACAGCTCAGATACTGAAACTAATCTGTGATACTTACTACTCTCCTCACTTGTCCTGATATCTTCAATAATCTGTGCTCATATACACCAGCGCCCTCTGCTCCTGCACCCCCTTTATAATGGTGCAACCTGTTTTATATCGTCGTTCATTTTCTTTCCTACTAATGTGCTTCACCTCATACAGCTCTGCATTGATCCCCAACTGCGATACACCTGCACACGACAGCATGGTGTCACTGTCTTCTTAAGAGTTCCACACTGTCCTCCATAGACTTTACAATTCTTCCAGTTTTGGTGCCATCTACAAACACTGAGATTGTCATTGTGTCACAGTCCCCATGAAACAACTGAAATCCTGCCATACTCGCAAGTGTGACCAAGTGAAATACTGATATATTCCCATGGACGGAGTTGAAGAATGACGTGTTGTAAATGGAGCAACAAAAGTCCTGACACACACCAGACGGAGAGGATGAAATATTGACAAACCACAGTTCAAAAGAAATCCAGATAGATTCCACTTATCGATATTCATCAGGGTATAATGTGATGAAATTGAAAGTGTGTACTATACCTTTAAGAGAGGGTGACTGCTGGTCTGAACTGAGAGCTTACCAGCACCTGTGTATATGAGAGGATGGCAGACCCAGAAATAATATACTGCTATTGAGCTGGAGTCGGGTAATAAGCAGTTAAGAGAAAGAGGGTCCCGGAGTTGTGCATAGTTCATGTAAAATGTTCACTTTCAGAGTTAAAAAAATAAGTTGATGTTTTATTTAAACAGTAGAATTTGTGAGTTCTTTGTCCCTCATATTTTAACAGTTTACAAGGCGAATTGAGCATTTCTTTATGTTTCATTTAAGTTACCAGTTGACCTTCATGCCGAGTCCTAACCATTCCCGCGTGTGTATCTGTGCGTCTCTGTGTGGGGCAGGTCTGGCAGTCTCTGTGCTGGTTAAAGTGTTGGCAGTGGGTGAAAACTAACAGGGATCCGTTCAGAGTCGGGGAGGGAGAGGGCAGCTGCTCACAGCACCATCCAAACTAATGTTTTATCCAATTACTGATCTAAATGTCCTTTAAACGTTGTAACTATCCCTGCTTTCCCCACTTCCTCTGGAAGTTCATTCCACACACATGCCAGCATCTGTCTAAAATAATTACCTCTCATGACTTTTGAAAATCTTTTTCCTCACACCTTAAAATATCCCTCAGTTCTGAATCCCCAACTCTAGGGAAAAGACATCAGCCCTTCAGCTTCTCTGTACCCCTCATAATTTTATAAACCTCTGTAAAGTTACTCCTTAATCTCATACTCTCCAGTGAAAAATGTGCCAGCCTATCCAACCTCGCCTTATAGCTCCCTCCCTCCATTCCCAGCAACATCCAGTTTAATCTCTTTTGAATCTCCTCCATCTTAATAATATCAAGATCAATAATATCAAAGTGAATAGTCAAAGTATTTTCTAAGGGCACGGGGAGACCAAAACTAGAGGACATAGTTGAAAGGTAAGAGGAGAAAAATTTAAAAGTCACCTGAGGGTCACCTTTTTCACCCAGAGGGTGGTGTGCCTATGGAATGAGCGGGCAGGATGACCCGACTGGACACAGTATTCCTGAAGAGGTCTCACCAATGTCCTGTACAACCTCAACATGACGTCCCAATTCCTATACTCAAAGGTTTGACCAATGAAGACAAGTTTGCAAAACACCTTCTTACCACACTATCTATATGAGATGCAAATTTTAAAGAATTATACCTGACAGCCGAGGTCACTGTTCTACAACACTGCAAACGGCCCTACTTTTACTTGTATAACTCCTGCTCTTGTTTGATTTACCAAATCCAATAACTCGCATGAATACAAAGTAAACTCCATCTGCCACTCCTCAGCCCAGTGAGTGATATTACTACTCCTCACCTTCCCCGTTTAATTTTAAAATTCCCTCTCCATCTCCAGGAGGCCTGCATACTTCAGCCTTGATTTTCACAAAGACCCTAAGCGAAGTTTGCCTTGTGTGGTTAGGGGGAGGAGAGAAAGATTGCAGACACAATCAGAGGGGTGGGGAGGGGAGGCTGGAATATAATCAGCGGCTAGGTATCATGTCATGGTTTTAGGAAGAGGGCAGACACATGTGAGAGTTGGGTAATACTGATCGGTGTTTTGGGGCCAGACATTATGTTCTTTCTCCGTCTCTAGTGATCAGTGATATTTCTCTATTCGAGGTCCTTCATTGTGCAGAGTGCATCTGCAGGATTTCTTTCCCTAATATTGCAGACTACAAATAATAGCAATTAAAGACGTTCGTAGCTGCCAGAGGAGGTGGTAGAGGCTGGTACAACTACAACATGTAAAAGGCATGCAGGGTACTGACAGGCCTGGAGAGCTTTTCCAGCAATTTCTGAATTTGTTCAAAACGATGAACAAATTCATTTTAACACAGCTATTCTGAATACATTAAAGATTTTATTTTTTTAAAGACACAGGGACATATAAACCTGTCTTCAAATCGACCGAGACCATTTTCTGCTAAGCCATATGGATCTGTGTATGACAGCAGCAATGATGCGCCTACATGGAGCAGGGAGTGTGATGGAGACATAGTTTGGACAATGTACAAGGAGACCTCACATGGTACAGTTTGGTAGAGGATCACATTATTGTGTGATTCAACTCAGAGGGGGAGAAAAAGTAATCTGCCCGCAAAGGAACGGCCTATTGCACGCTCTCTCCTTCATTGTTCCTCATCACAGCAATGTGTACGAGCTAAAAAAAATCTCTACAGTCATCGTTACCATTCTTGTTTTCATAGATTTCCTGCAGTGTGGAAACAGGCCAATTGTACCAAAACGTACATACCAACCCTCCAAAACCCGTTCCCCTACATTTTCCCCTGACTAATGTAACTAACCTAAAAATCCCTGAACACTGTGGAGAATTTAGAATGACCAACCCACCTAAGCTGCACAGCATTGGACTGTGGGAGGGAACTGGAGCACCCATTAGAAGCTCACACAGACAGGAGAGAATGTGCAAACCCCACACAGATAGTCGCCCGAGGCAGGAATCAAACCCAAGTCCCTGGTGCTGTGAAGCAGCGGTGCTAACCACTGAGCCTCCGTGCTACTCTTTGGGCTATCCCTGACCAGAATTCGTTGGAATCTTCTCACTGCCTAATGCAAAGGGAATTCAGCCAACTTCAACTGTTCCAGGATGAAATTCCATTGTTAGGAGCTTGTGTGAGTAGAATGTCTTCAGAAGCAGAGTTACATTTTAGACAATCTCTCAATTTTTACTTTTGTCATGAGTTACACTAATATCTGGGCAAAGTTCTTTCAACTTGAAATTACAGATATTTTGTTTATCTGAGTGTGTGGATGTGCGTGCACGCGCGTGTGTATTTGTGTGTGTGTGCGTGTGTGTGTGTGTGTGTGTGTATACAAAGAACAAAGAAAATTTACAGCCCAGCATCAGGCTCTTTAGTCTTCCAAGCCTGAGCCGATCAAAATCTAATGTGAAAAACTGTCAGTCAATTCCTAAGCATCTGTATCCCTCTGCTCCCCACCTACTCATGCATTTATCTAGATGCATCTTAAATAAATCTACCATGCCTGCCTCTACCAGTTCTGCTGGCAACGCGTTCCCAATGCCCAAACTTCCGTGTGAAGTACTTGCCGTATGTATCTCCCATAAACTTTCCACCTCTTACCTTCAAACCATGACCTCTCGTTATTGAATCCTTCACCCAGGGAAAAGAAAAGCACGTCTCTATCCTCCCTGTAAAGCTCAATGAGGTTCCCCCTCAATCTCCTTTTTTCAAACCTACTCGACCTTCCTCCATAGATAGCACCTTCCATACCAGGCAACATCCTCGTAAACCTTCTTTGCACCATCCCCAAAGCGTCCACATCGTTTTGGTAATGTGGCGATCAGAACAGTACACAGCATTCTAAATACGGCTGAACCAAGTTCTTGTACAATGTTAACATGACTTGCCACTTTTGATACTCAATACCCCGTCCAATGAAGACAAGCATGCCATATGCCTTCTTGACCACTCAATCCATCTGTGCAGCAACCTTCAGGGTAAAATGGGCCTGCTCTTCCAGATCTCTCTGCACATCAACTTTTCCCAAGG
>NW_025199850.1:3654-6186 GCF_004010195.1 Chiloscyllium plagiosum | reverse complement strand
CTGTTAAATTGTCGGCAACACTCGTGTAACAGAACAACACATGTTCATAGTAAATGGAGGAACTCGCTCAGCATATGATTCTAGTTTTCACAAGAATGTAGGAAAGCAATTCAACCAGTCAAAACTATTAGACAAGAGAAAGAATACCTCATTGAAACACTCTGCCTGTTACACAGGAAGAGAAGGAGTTTCATCAGCTCCACATATTACTTAAGCAGGATCGGAAAGAGACCATTTCGCAACTGGAGTCACTTAGGAAGAGGAAGCGGCCTTTAAGCCCTTCATTCACTTACACAGGAACAGGAAGGTGACAGAGATGCTCCAAAGTCACAAACAAATAGAGCATGAACTGCAAAGGCAGACTGGTCCACTTGCATCCTCTTTGCTTCATAAAGCAATTAAGATTGCTTTAATCTGGAATGGTTTTCTGGCAGTAGGAATGAATCCAATCTTTTTAACGATTCTGCAAGGCGTCTTCCATCCCCAAGAAGGCAGTCCCTTGGCCGACACGGAGGTCAGAAACTGGTGGGGATTGGCGAACTGTTTCAGATTGAAGATGTTGTTGCGGCTGACAGGACTGTTTTGAACGTGTTCAGTGCAGGTTCACACAGCAACTGCACATTAAAGTGTTCGGATTTCCTTCATAGCCTGGACCTCTCTGTGAATCGATATGAGGGCTCTGCAGTGGCACAGAAACTGTACGGAATCAAAGAACTAATGAAAAGAATGGAATTTCCACCCGATTGAGCTGTTTGGGACAGAATGAATGTCCATCCATAATAATGAAGTTTCAACTTCTCAATGTCTCACAGTACTACAAATTAACCACGCAGTTTATTCACCCTTTCCTCGTGGTGCCATCATGCCAGGGTTTTGTCTGGTGAAACTCCTTAGCATTGCCTTGGTGACAAGGCGATTTTTAAAATATAAAGTTGACCAAAAAAGTACACAGTACACCAAATGCTTTTTCCAAGCACTAACGTTGCGAAAAATGTGCTAACGCCGGCATTTCAATCATTTTGCATGAAGAGCAACATATCATTTACTTCTTGACCCATAAGAATGATGCTGGTGTACTTTCACCAAGGACATCCATGTACTTTTCATCAATAGCACTCCCAACCTCTCACAGTTTAATAAAATAAATGTGAATGATGATATTTGTTGTTCACATGTGAACAGTTTTTATACCTTGTCATCAGCTTTTGCCCAAACTCTGATCCTTTGGATGCCCAACACGCCTTCAATCCTGAAGATAGAGCACTACTCTCTTCATTTTCTACAGTATCCAATTTTTAATCCATATGGTGTATGTTTCACCCCAATTAACCCATAGAGTCGAAAATTCTCCACTCTCCTTTACTCAACCTTGTCACCCATCTTCTTAAAATGCAAATAATCCACTCCCGCTAGTTCTAACTTGTTGATGTCACAATGGACAACCTCCACAAACTCCAAGGGGTTTATCATAGATCATATCCCTTTCCTGAATCGAGGCCGAATATACGAGATCATATCATTATTCTATTAATATCTAGTCGACACAATCCTTATGAAATTGTACAATATTTTACTCACAGGTTTACATCGAGGTTTCCACTCTTTAATTTACTGTTTTCACTCCCCTCCCTGTTTTAAATACTTAGGTTCACTATAGCTGCTTTCCAATCTGCAGAATCCTTTCCAGGTTCTAACCAGATTTGAAGAATAATCAGTAATACTTCCAAGAGCTCTATCGCCACCTCCTCAATACTCTGGAAAGTAGCTCATCAAATGCAGCAACTTAGCAAGGTCCAGTTCAGTTAGACTTTCAACAATATTCACTTCATTGATTCTAATTACCTGCAGTTCATTATTTTTATCAGTAACTATGATTTCTGGAAGTTTGTTTCTGTACTTTTTCCTTTGGAGGTGGAACCAATGTATTCCTCTCAGATTTATTCTGTCATCCCGTGAATACATTGAAGGACGGCTCTCCAGAGACGATTGATCTGTTCCCCACTCCTGCCTACGAACGTTCCAGACATGAAACAGTTCACTTCATTCGGTTCCTGGTGTGTGAACACAGTTTAAACAGAAGGAGTGAACACAGCTCAGTTGCTACATCGTTTTTGAAAGAAAGTGGCTTCACAATTTACACCTGAATGGTTCCAGTTTATTAAAAAAAAGATCCTCGAAATCCCAGTTCGGAAAGTAAATTACCCTGCTCTTCCCTAATTTCAAGGCTCTCCTTCTGTGTAGTCTTGGCTCCATTTGCTTACCATGGGCCAAACACTAAGGAATTTAAGTGTCAAGAGTGGGGTGAGCAGACCCTCGGGACTCCCTGAATGAACTCAGCAACTGGCAACACAAACCCGAGAAATTGATCCACAGAGCCTTAATTGATATTTCAATGAAAGGAACAAGTCAATTCCCCAAACACATTGTGCACGCATTCTCTGCCTGGCTGAGAAAGACGTTTCACCTCTGCACATTCCCACAGTAACAGTTCCTCTCTCAAAAGAAGCAGTTGACAATGTAACATTACCTTAC
>NW_025199850.1:0-2040 GCF_004010195.1 Chiloscyllium plagiosum | reverse complement strand
CTGTTACTATGGGAGAACAGTTTGAAGGAAGTCCCTTATTAATAGAAGAGGAAACCTTCAGTGTCGCAGTTAGGATTCTTGGAGCCTACCGTCAGGTGCAGTCACTGAAAAAACAGTTCCAGTTCACACATTTTACCACAAAGCTTATATCTCTCAATAATATTTTGTCTGCTCTGCATGCTGATATCTCAGAACATTAGGCTAATGGCATGTCTGCAATTGTAAAGTTAGAGGTGACGGAGAGAGGAGATGCTTTCTCTTAAAAACCTCGAAGCTTCTACTGCGTTTTGGCAGGATAGGAAGTGTTGGGCTCACGACGGGCTCTGCGTCTGATCAGTAGGCCTTCATTGTCCATTTGTTTTATTAATTTATGTTTAACTTTAACATTTATCTTACCAGAATTTAATTGCTTATGTGGGCGTAGGCCGTTATTAAGAGGTTCTTACAGTGGCGAAGGTAGTGTGGGTATGGTCCGTTCTTTGTGGGCGTTTTGGCAATGTAGAGTCGTGATCTGTTTCAGTGGAGGGATTGTCAAACTCTTGCAGAGCCAAGATTCGTATTTTGAGCTTTGTCCACTTATTGCTGGTGTCTCAGCAAGGTTGGAAAGCAATAAATCTCTCCTGCTGCTACACTGTCTCTCTGTAATTTCTTTAAGAATTGTCTTTGATGCTTTTCCCTCCTGGATTGGAACAATACACGTGAGATAATCTGTTTTCTGAATTTGATTTTCACAGGTGTAAGTTTATAAGTTGTTACCATATTGGATCAGTTACTGTTTAGTAGTAAAACAATATATTATTCTCTGAAGTTGTCCAATGGAATTACCATATCTTACTTTTGTTGTAGTTTTTCTACAGTGTTTGATTAAATTGTGTTTTGATTCATGTCAAAGATTTTGACCAACCGAATTGCATCGGAAACACATCACCTCACATTTGATTAAAAATAATAAAACGATCAGATCGTGAATACCTTTATCGTGTATTTTGAGGAGGTCTTCCTGATCCATTACAAGAGGGATAGATATTCATGGTTTCCTTCGATAATTACTTAATGGACTTCGTGTTGTGGAAATACGGTGTTTGACAGTGGAAGAGGACGAGCTGGACTTGTGATATATCAAGCGTTATATCGGATACTCAATCCAGCTCACAGATCAAGACAGGATAATTATAAACACAAATGAGATATCGGCTCAGCCTGGACCACTGTGCAGACCAGGCTCAGTGCAACCCAGCAATCTGCCCAGGATGCATTACTGTGCAGGCCTCACCAGTCCTCGAGTTATCTGTCCAACATGGGGGGCAGTTCAGACCACACCGATGCACTGATTTCTAAACCCAGAAGCAAGGATCTGTCCAGCATGGGGAGATATGCAGACCACACCACTGTCTTGCTCTAAAAACACGGTTAAGGTATCTATTCAGTATGGACAGTTGTGCAGTGAACATTGCTTCAGTTTCTGCAGAAGTGGGACCGGTGACAGAGATGGCTGGGGGCTGCTGGAAGGTTGAATGTAGTGATATATTTCGACAGCGGCTGACTTGAGACACTACACGTGTCTCATCTCCCACCCATCCTCTTCTTGTAACCAAGAAAAGGTGGTGTACTGATAAAGTAAAGCTTTTCTGTGTCGTTTTTGTTTTGTGATTGGTGAAAAACTACATTTTCTTTCTTTTTTAGTGTACGTTTTACGTGATTATTTGAAATAGAGCAGGTCAGAGAAGTATTACAAGTTAATTACCTCATAATGTTGCATAAACTAATAAAAATCTTAATAAAGTAAAGATATCTGGGCAGATGATGTGCTGCAGCTGTGTGATGTGGGAGTTGATTGATCACATAATGAACTTCAGTGACCACATCTGCAGCAAGTGTTGGTCGGTGGAGGTAATCCGGCTCGGAATTGACAGTCTGGAATATTAGCTTCAAATTATGTGGCACGCCCGGGCGAGGCAGGGTTAACTGGACACTTTGATTCAGGAGGCAGTCACACGTGGAACATTCCATAATTCAAATTCAGTTAGTGATCAGGGATAA
>NW_025199849.1:2157-6186 GCF_004010195.1 Chiloscyllium plagiosum | reverse complement strand
CGAGGTATAGTAAATAAGGAAGGACATTTTTTTATATAAACAGCTATTCGACCTAGCCAGGATATTGGAAGTGCCTCCCATCTTGGAAGGTCTTGCTTAATTTTGTCAAACAAATTGACACAGTTCACGTTAAATAAATGATCAAAGACGGATGTAATGAATATACCGAAATTGGGATACCCTCCCCCACCCCACCCCCCCGTGACCATTTAAAAGGAAACCAGGATTGCCCTCATCAGGTATTTCCCCTAGACCTCCCAAAGACATGGCCTCCAACTTTGTAAAATTAATCTTAAAGCCCGAAAAGGCAACAAGCGAATTAATGCATTGCATCTCGTAATCTACCGAAATTGCGGGATTTGACAACAACGTAAGACCATCTGCATACAACATAATTTTATGTGACTTCCATCCCACTTCTGGGACAGGTATGTTGGGGTAATATTCCCAATTGTGCAGGATGCCATCGAATCTAAGATTGCTGCAGGGATGGGGAAGAGATCAACCTTCATGTGCCATTTCTGCGGGTTAAAGGAGAAAATAAAACCCCTACTTGTGAGGTATATCTGCCTCCAGACATCCACCAGCTCTAGTTCTAGACACAAATCCATTAATTGCTTACATTATAAAGAGGGTGTTGGGGGACCTTTGGACATTCTGTCCATCGTGGTACCATAAGACAGTCGAAATCTCCTTCTACAATAATGTGCCATGATGAAAGATAACTTACTTTGGAAAAATGCATCTACCAGGATTTTAAAGGTGCACCGGGTGGCAATAAACATTTAAAATACTGTAATAATTCCCATAGTTCAAGACTTTGAGGATAATGATCCTTCCATGGGTGTTTAATACAATCTAGTAATTTAAATGGAAGATTCTTCCTATCCATTATGACTTTTCCCCCACTCTTAGTATTGAAAGACGAGAAATAAACCCGATCAAACCCACCCTGCTGTAACGTCAAATGTTCCTTGTCATCAAGGTGCATCTCCTGCTATAGGACAACATCCACTCTCTCTTTTTTAAAGACGAGAAAGTATATTTTTCCTCTTGACTGGCAGATGGCTCCCCTTAATGTTCCAGGTACCCCATTTAAGCACAGCATTGTCCATAACACACTGCAGCAACATTTGAACTCTAGAGAATTTCAGATCAAATTACACGTCGCTGAGCATTAATGACAAAAGACTCATCGAGCCTTAAATCTGCAAAGTAAAACGACTGCAACCAACAAGCTCTCAAAGCTTTCCAAAGCCAAAAACATAAAAAAAGAACAAAACAAAATCCAAAGTGCCAAAGACACTTGATAGGGCTTTTTTCCTCACCCCCCACCCCACCCAATGGGGACGCTGACGGCCTAGGTCTCTGTTCTACAACACTGCCAAATCCCCTGCTTTTAATTGTATCGGTCATGCGCTTTTTTGGTTTACCAAATCCAATACCTCGCATTAATCCAAACTAAACTCCATCTGCCACTCCTCAGCCCAGTGAGTGATATTACTGCCACCTCACTTCCCCGTTTAATTTTGAAATTCCCTCCCCCTCTCCAGGAGGCCTGCACACTCCGGCCTTGATTTTCACAAACTCCCTGAGCTTGGTTTGCCTTGTGCAGTTAAGGGGAGGAGGGACAGATTGCAGACACAGTCAGTGGGGAGCAGAGGCTGGACAGTAATCGTTTGATGGTTTTAGGAAGAGGACAGTCACGCATGAGAGTTGGCGAATACTGATCCGTGTTTCCGGGCCAGAAATTATGGTCTTTCTCCGTCTCTGGTGTTCAGTAATAAATATTTGTTTGAGACCCTTCATTGTTCAGAGTGTGTCTGCAGGATTTCTTTCCCTAATATTGCAGACTACAGATAATAGCAAATAAAGCTGTTCATAGTTAACTTCGATGGAGCAGAACATACAAACAATGACTGCAGATGCTGGAAACCAGATTCTGGATTAGTTTGGCTAGAAAAGCCTCCTGATGAAGGGCTTGTGCCCGAAACGTCGATTTTACTGCTCCTCGGATGCTGTCTGAACTGCTGTGCTCTTCCAGCACCACTAATCCCGTACACTCAACAGCCTACAGTTGAGACAAATAGTTTGTATTTGTTTAACAATACAAAGTGTTTTGTGTAGTTCAATAATGGTAACCTGACTATAATAAATCCACGTTGAAACTTTATTGCTGGAACAGCACAGCAGGTCAGGCAGCATCCAGGGAACAGGAGATTCAACGTTTCGGGAACAGGCCCTTCTTCGGCCTGTGCCCGAAACGTCGAATCTCCTGTTCCCTGGATGCTGCCTGACCTGCTGTGCTGTTCCAGCAATAAAGTTTCAACTTTGATCTCCAGCATCTGCAGACCTCACTTTCTCCTATAATAAATCCACATCGAGCTGAAAGCTGATACATAAAATATGACCCAAAATCTCGTTATGGTAGTGTAGTGGGTAATGTCCCTACCTCTGAGCCAGAGCTTTGGATTTGATTCCTGAACGTGCGTGGTAGTGATACAAGCTCTGGACTAGAAGTTCTGAATTTAAGTCCAGCCTGTTGCCGAGGTATGTCACAGCAGGTCAGAACAGGCTGATGAGCAAACACACAGGTGAATAATGTTACAGTCATTTGAGTATTGCCGAGTGGTGCTAGTGAACCGAGCTCCGGGCATAAAGGCCTAGGTGTAAATCCCACAGAAGTGTTTCATAACACATCTGAACAAACTGATTAAAAGGATTTAGAATTGTGGCTTGATGGAGAAGGAAGAGGTGTCAGTATTGCATTTCAGAATTTAGGCTCAGGATGATTTAAAGCACAGCCATTCGTGTTGATTGGAGTCACATTTCGCAGCAGTTAAGGTTTATAAAATCAAAATGGTCGTGAATACGGTGAGTAGTCAGGGTTGTCCCCAGGTTGGGGCGTCCAAAACTAGAGGGCATTAGTTGAAATTGAGAGGGGAAAGATTTTGAAGAGCTCACGAGCACCATTTCACATAGAGGGTGGTGTGCATGTGGAATGAGCTGCCAGAGGAAGTGGTGGAGGCTGGCACAAATACAGCATGTAAAAGGCATCTGGATGCTGACAGACCTGTCGAGGTTTTCTAGCAATGTCTGTATTTGCTACAAAATGCATTAATTTTAACACAATATTATGAATACGTTAAACATTTTTTTTTTAATGTCGCATGGGCATATAAACATATCTTCAAATCGACCGAGACCATTTTCTGCTAAGGATATGGCTCTGTGTATGACAGCAGCAATGATGCACCTACATGGAACAGGGAATGTGATGCAGACATAGTTTGGACAATGTACAAGGAGACCTCACATGATCCAGTTTGGGAGAGGAAGACATTACTGTGTGATTTAGGTCAGAGAGGGAGAAAATGTAATCTGCCCGAGAAGGAACGGCCGATTGCACTCTCTCTCCTTCATTAGTCCTCATCACAGCAATGTGTGTGAGCTAAAACAAAACATCTACAGTCATCGTTACCATTCTTATTTTTATAGAATCCCTTCAGTGTGAAAACAGGCCCTTCTGCCCAAAACGTCCATACCAACCTTCCCAGGCTCGCTCCCTTACATTTACCCCGACCGATGCACCTAACCTAGAAATCCCTGAACACTTCGGACAAATTATCATGACCAATCCATCTAACCAGCACAGCTTTGGACTGTGGAAGGAAAGTGGAGCAACCATTAGAAGGGGAGAATGTGCAACCTCTACACAAGTAGTCACCCGAGTCTGGAATTGAACGCAAGTTCCTCGTGCTGTGAGGCAGCAGTGCTAACCACTGAGCCACTGTGATACCCTTGGGCGACCCCGGCCAGAATTCATTGGAATCTCTTCACTGCCTAATGCAAAGGGAATTCAGCCAAATCCAACTGTTCCATGATGAAATCCCATTGCTAGCAGCTTGCGTGAGTAGAATGTCTTCAGAAGCAGAATAACATTTTGAACAATCTCTCAATTTTTCCTTTTGTCATGAGTTACAATAATATATGGACAAAGCGCGTTCAACTTGAAATTGGTGTGTGTGT
>NW_025199849.1:0-2023 GCF_004010195.1 Chiloscyllium plagiosum | reverse complement strand
ACATGCTTATGCCCGAAACGTCGATTCTCCTGCTCCTTGGATGCTGCCTGACCTGCTGTGCTTTTCCAGCAACACATTTTTCAGCTCATACATTTGGGAAGGCAAGGGCTGATCGGGGTAGTCAACGTAGCTTTCTGCTTGGGAAATCATGTCTCATTAATTTGGTTTTATGAAGAGTTGACAAAGAAGATTGATGAAGGCAGTTTGGTAGACATTGACTATATGGACCTCGGGAATGTGTTCACAACATTCTGATTGATAGGCAGATGAGTAAGGTTCGGTCACATGGGATGCAGAAGAAGCTAGTCACAATTGGCTTGAATGAAGAGGGGTAATTTTCAGACTGAGGCCTGTGAGCAGCAGTGTGCTGTAAGAATCAGTACTGACTTCACTGCATTTAACCATTTATGTAAAGGATTTAGATGTGAATATTGGGGCCATAGTTAGTAAGGTTACAGATTACATCGGAAAGGAGGTGTAGTAGATTATCTCAGAGTACAACGAGACCACAATTAAATGGTACAAAGGGACAAGGAGTGACAGATAAAGTTAAATTTAGATAAGTTTTGCATTTTGGGAAGGCAAATCGGGGCATAAATTATTCACTTAATTGTCAGGTCCTGGGGCGTGTTGTGGATCAAAGGGACATAGGGCTGCACGTACATCGTTCCTTGAATGTGGAGTCGCAGGTAGACAGAGTGGTGCAGAACACATTTGGCACATTTGCTTTAATCAGTCAGAGCATTGAGTATAGGAGTTGTGGTGGTATGTTGTATCTGTACAGGATGTTGGTGAGGCTATTTTAAGAATACTGCGTACAACTCGGTTGCAGAACTGGAGGTTTCAGCTTCAGGGAAAGGTTGATTAGGTTGAGGTGTTTCCCCCTGGAGTGTCAGAGGCTGAAGTGTGACACTACAGAGCTTTATAGAATGAGAGGCAAGATATTCTGAACAGCCATGTTCTGCTCCCCAGGATAGGGGAGTCCGGAACAAGAGGGCATAGTTTGAAAGTGAGAGGGCGAATAATTTAGAAGGGACCTGAAGGTAAATGTTTCAGACAGAGAGTGGTGTGTGTACACGAAGTGCTGTCAGAGGAAGTGGTGAAGGTGGTTACAATCGCACATTTAAAAACTATCTGAAAGAGGAGGGATATTGGCCAAATGCTCGCAAATGGGACTGGATCAGATTTGATATCTGATCGGAGTGAACAGATTGAACTAACGAGTCTGTTTCCGTTCTGCATCGCTCTCTGATTCGGAAAGAGGGATGACGAAAAAGTCTAAAAGGATCTTTCAGTCGGAATTCTCTTCACTGGAAGTTTATCTTGCCTCTATGTTCACATCGATTGAAAGCTATTTATTTAAATATTTGACAGGGAAGTGAGTCACGGATAATAGGATACTGACAGGAAAGTGACGCTGAGTTCACAATCTAAGTCCCTAGTGGGGAAGGCTCAAAGTATCTAATGTTCCACTCCTCTTCTTAGTCCTATGTTTCTGTATTCCATTCAGCCCCTCATACCTGCTAGATAGGAGCAGTTGGAGGCCACTTACTCCTACAACCTGTTGCACAGAAACAGAGGAGACCATTCAGCTTCTCAAGACTGTCACACAAGCTTTGCAGTGATTTTGGAAATGCAATTGGAAAATCCAGGCATGGGTATGAAAGAGGCCCCTAATCTCTCTTTACAGAGCTTCCCCTCTCTCCAACTTGTGCTTCATTTGTTGGTCATGTTTAGACCCAGTTTCACTGAGAATACAGCCGCCATACCTCACCCAGAGATGGCTCACAAAATCCTCTGGTCTCCCTGCCTGCAACATTCCATGGCTGACATTCATGAAAATAACACCCACTAACTTTCCAATAACAGAATGTGAGAACATCAGAAACAAGGGCAGGTCGTTAACTCCCCAAGCCTGCCTTGTCCTACACTAAAATCATGACTGATCTGCTCTTGGTCTGAAATCCTCTTTCATACCCAATTCATCATAGCCCTCAACTCTCTGACTGATCAATATTCAGCT
>NW_025199848.1:4268-6185 GCF_004010195.1 Chiloscyllium plagiosum | reverse complement strand
TTCTCCCCGTGTCTGTGTGGGTTTCCTCCGGGTCCTCCGGATTCATCCCACACTCTAAAAATGTGCATGTTAGGTGAATTGTCCATGCTACATTACCCATAGTGTTAGGAGAAGGGGTAAATTTAGGGGAATGGGTCTGGGTGGGTTGCGCTTTGGCGGGTCGGTGTGTACTTATTGGGCCGGAGGGCCTGTTTCCACACTGTAAGTAATCTAATCTAACAAAATGTCCTGAGGCATTATGTGAATGCACCTACCAGAGAAAGTGCAGAACTTGACCAACTCTTGGGAAATAAGGCAGGGCAGGTAACTGAGTTGTAAGTGGGGGTACACTTTGGGATCAGCGACCATAGTTCTGTTGGTTTAAAACAGTAATAGAAAAGGATCAACCAGATCAAACAGTTGGAATTGTAATTTGGAGGAAGGCTAATTTTGTAGGCATTAAGCAAGAACTTAAAAAGCTGAATGGGTCACAGGTACCGGGATGGCTGGAAAATGGGAAGTCTTCAGAAATGAGAAAACGGGAGTCCAAAAACAGTATATTCCTGTTAGGTTGAAAGAAAAGGTCTGTCGGTGTCGGCAATGCTAGGTGACTAGAGACATTGAGGGTTTCGTGAAGAAAAAGAAGGAAGCAGGCATCACGGACAGACAGTAGCGATCGTGTGAATCCATGAAAGAGTACAAAGGCAGCAGGAGTATACTTGAGAGGGAAATCAGAATGGCAAAAAGGGGACATGAGATCGATTTGTCAAATAGAGTTTAGGAGAATCCAAAAGGTTTTCATAAATACATTAATGAAGAAAGCGTAACTATGGAGCGAACTGGGCCACACAAAAGTCAGCAAGGCAGCCTTAGTGTGGAGCTGAAGGATATTGGAAAGATAGTAAACGATTATTTGCATCCGTGTTTATTGTGGAGAAGGACATTGACGATACAGAATGTGGCCGAATAGATGGCGACATCCTGAAAAATGTCCATATTACAGTGGACGAAATGCTGGATATTTTGAAACGCATAAAGTTGAACAAATCCCCAGGACCTGATTAAGTGGACACCAGAGCTCTGTAAGTAGCTACGGAAGTGATTACTGTGCCCCTTGGTGAGACATTTGTATTATCAATGCGCACAGGTGAGGTGCCAGAAGACTGGCAGTGAGCGAACGTGGCGCCATTTTTGAAAGGTGCTAAGGACAAGCCAAAGAACTACAAACCATATAGCCTTCCGTCGCTGGTGGGCAAATTGTTGGAGGGAACCCTGAGGGACAGGATTTACACATATTGGAAAGGCAAGGACTTATTTGGGATAATCAACATTGCTTTGTCCTTGGTAAATCATATCTCACAAATATGATTGAGTTTTTTTGAAGACATAATGAAAAGGAACGATGAGGGCAGAGCGGTGGACGCGATCTCTCTGGACTTAAATGAGGCATTCGACAAGGTTTCCCACAGGACACTGGTCAGCAAAGTTAAATCTCATAGAATGCAGGGAGAACTAGCCATTTAGTACAGGACTGGCTGGAAGATAAAGAAAGATGGTGGTGGTGGAGAGTTGTTTTTTGAACTGAAGGCCTATGATCAGTGGTGTGCCACAAGACCCGCCTGCTGGGTCCAATACATTTCGTCATTGAGGTAAATGATTTCGAAATTGAAACAGGAGCTATAGTTACTAAGTTTGCAGATGACACCAAAAGTGGGAGTGCAGTGGATAGCGAAGAAGCTTACGTCAGATTGCAACGTGATCTTGATCAGATGGGCCAATGGAATGAGGAGTGGCAGATGGAGTTAACTTAGAGAAATGTGAGATGCTACATTTTGAGAAAGCAAATCTTAGCAGGACTTCTACACTTAATGGTAAGTTCCTAGGGAGTGTTGCTGAACAAAGAGACCATGAAGTGCAGGTTCAGAGCTCTTTGATTGT
>NW_025199848.1:0-4253 GCF_004010195.1 Chiloscyllium plagiosum | reverse complement strand
GCTATAGGGGGAGGCTGAAAGGTTGGGGCTGGTATCTCTGGAGAATCGAATGCTGAGGGATGTCCTCATAGAGCCTTATAAAATCATGAGGGTCATGGATAGGATAAGCAGACAAATTAATTTCCCTGTGTTGGGAGAAGTCCGGAACTAGATGGCATCGTTCTCGGTTCAGAGGGTAAAGATATAAAAGGGGCCGAAGGGGTAACATTTTTCACAGAGGGGGTGGTGCGTGGATGTAATGAGCTGACAGAGGAAGTGGTGGAGGCACGTATAATTGCAACATTTAAAAGGCATCTGGATGGGTATGTGAATAGGGATCTGGGCCAAGTGCTGGCAAACGGAATTAGGTTAGGTTGAGATATCTGGTCGGCATGGACGAGATGGTCCGAAGTGTCAATTTCCGTGCTGTACATCTCTATGACTATCAAAAATATAAGGTCATATCAGAACGATTCAAACATGATTTGAAACGCTTTCTTACAGGTAAATAAGGAGAAATAAGGATTTGATTGGAATGCATGTGTAAAATCTCCAAGCTCTTGTCAAGATTTACCCCACCATATACGGACAGATCACAGACATTGAGAAGAAAACAATTGGTGTATGAATTCATAAATTAACATGACATAAATAAAAATATCAACAAATCAAGTCATATGAAACGTGTCACTTCCATTGATCTTATAAATTGAGAGAACTTCTCATTCCATACGAGATGCATTCCGTGATGTGGGACAAGATTGTTACTGATGATTTCTGTATCCGTGGACAAGATTTCCTTCTGATGAATATTTCACTCAATTCTCCCCTTTGTAAGAAATCAGATCGGACTTGTGCATGGGTTGTTCTCATATTGACTACTGTATTCAGTGTGTTTCATGTGAGAAAGTTCACAGTGTACTAATACCCCCTACAAGATATTCAGGAAACGCAATTTCCTCTTTATGTCTTATCAGTCCCCTAATCTTGCTGAAAGTTCTGTTCATACAGTAAAATTCATGAGTTGTCAAATGTAAAGAAACATTCCAAGACATTCAGATAGATATGTTAATGTAAGTGTTGCTGCTGTAAGCAATGTTTTACCTCACTTGCAAAATCTAATGTATGATTCAGTGATGCACTGAAGGAAGAAAATGGTACAAGATCACGATCAACATGTATGTGGACAATTAGCACAATGTTAACTAGAATTATGCGTAAAAGTTTAAGATTTTCAAATAAGTATGTGTTTGTGAAAAATATCCTATGTCATTGTGTGCAGTCACGGTCATGTTATATTTTAATCAGCTACAGTCAATTCCTGAAAAGAAATAAGCAACATGTTCAAACTACTTGTCATCCACCACCTGTCAGAAGGATAACCATTTGGATACTGAAGTTTCCATGCCAAAAGTTGAACAGAAATTTATAACAAATGTAACACTTTTCAATTAGTACATAGCAAACAGCACAGAACAGGGTGAAGCTACAGAGACAAGTTGTGATAAAAATAGAAGGGCTAGATCTGGTCTTGTTACGTACCCAACAATCCATAATCTAATTGTGGAGATAACTTATTTCAGTGAACTATTGCACATGTTATCAGAAAAAGGTTTCCATTCTTTAAAGGAAAAAAAGTAGAACTTTGCGATATTGAACAGACTCCATAGCAATCCCAAGAAGAGCAGCTTAGGTCGAATGGCCACGCAAAATTGTCAATAGTTTTCAGGGATGCATAGGTTTAGGTTCATTAATCAGAGGTAAATATAGGATAAGATTGCAGGGGAATGGGACTCGGTGCGATAGTCTTCGGATCGCTGATGTGGACTGGTTGGGCCCAATTTCCTGCTTTCACACGAAAAGAATTCTATGACTCTATGACTGTACGTAGCAGAGGTCGTAAACTACAGTTGCGTTTGAGAGTGGTTGTTGTTTGATCTCAGCCTGAAGACACACAGAGAGAGGGGCTCTTCTCAATTCAACCGAAACTTTATATTAAAGTTTATTTGAAAAAAAAAACTTGATAACAATTGATTGAAATTAATATCCTTCCCAATTGGCCAGTCTCAAATTTGTACAAAAGCTGAAAGAGTTCTTTGTGAGAAACGGCAATTTAATTTATTGGTAAATAATGCAATGCAGCTGGAGAGTATTAAGGATGTCAGAAGCTTTGTAGGCCCCAAGCGCTGGTGGGGAGTGATCTGGCAGGTATCATTTCAATTTGGTTGCGCCTGGGGCTGTTTATAGAGATTTCCATTATTGACTGCATTTTTTTTGGTATGAATGTTCACATGAGGGGAATTTGTCTAACAATGAGTACCAATGTTGCAGCAACTACTGTAACGCGGATGGAAATAAAATGTTGTATTTCACTGGGGACCCCAGAGCATTATTGACTATACTGGCCCCCAGTAAGAGGAAAACCGCACCCCAATACAACAGCTTTGAGATAGTTTCCGGCCTCTAACATACGTGGTAATAGAATACCGAAGGAGTGAAGGAAAACGGGGCTAACGACTCCTCTTGACATTTCTGCCCACAACAGATGCTCCTTGGTTTTGGTTTTGAGCTTCTCGCCTGTTACTGAAGATGCACTCATCCAGGCAAATGAATACCTTGGATTAAGAGGCCAGACATCAGGCAGTCAGCTGGTGAATTAAGTGCTATAGAATGCATGAACTGCTTAACAACATGTGAAAACCAAAAGTTAATATTATTAATTCATTATAACGTTGGATTAATGAAAACGCCTGGAGTTTCTGGACAGTATGGAAGTGCAACTGAGTGTCGTGGAGAAAGGACTGGATTCTCTCTTTGAAAATTATAGATCTGATTTACACAGGAGATGTGTCCATTCATAAAATCACGTGAGACTCAGTCCATTTTTATCGGCCTTTTATAGCTCATCTCCTTATCGAACCTGTTTTATGAGAATAGTAAAGGGATATTTCAGCATATATTTCAACTGATTTCGAAAAATAAACGGTGTCACAGCATAAATAAGAGTGTTAGTGCAGCAGCTTAAGACCTTCAGCATGAAAACTATTTTATTTACAAGGCTAGGCATCCCAAATGATACATCACTGACTAAATGCAATCACTTCCACAGTGAATATATCATTAAAGTTGACAAGAAAAATATAAAATTAGCCGAGAGCACAAATAGTTAAATCTTAGATTTTCTTCGACACACCATTTATGGATCTGTGTTCCTCTCCCCACTTCTGTGGACCTGGAGTCTCCTGCGGGCTCAACTGGTTGTTAAAATGTGTCTTACGGTGAAAGTGTTCAGAAGCAGAATCAAGACAAATGGAACACATGGGGTCAGAATGTAATGCAGAAAATCGAATAATGTTCAGAACAATGTCATGAGAGTGGCAGCTTATGTCCCACAAAACCAGCGATCAATCTGAAGAGTATACGTGCTTTAATACGTGAAGTACCAGCCAATGATCTTCAAGCAGCTCGGGGCAGTCACCATTCACAAAACCAAAGATGCTGCTCGTGCATTACAGTGGTAGCATGGCCGAGCGGTCTAAGCCGTTGGATTTAAGTTCCAGTCTTTTCAGAGACGTGGGTTCGAATCCCCCTGCTACCAGCTTGATTCTTTTGCACGGTATGATACCCTGCAGAAGTTTGGTGTGCACATGATGGGTTGAATGACTTGCTTTAGCAATCGGGTTCTATGAGGCTCCGGGATCACTTTAGAATAAAGACAATACTTTAAATACTCAGTGTGCATCTACAAATATTTGCCATACCCTTATATAGATATTCCTCAGCTCTAGAAATTCTAACATATTGGCTTCACAGTGCACTCACTCTGTAAAGACACAGAGAGCTCAGGAATGAGTTGAAGAGAGGTAAATTATATTTCCGCATACTTTGCTGAATTTTGTTGTGAAGTTTCTACGTTAATCACAACGTTCCCTGATGACTATTTTTATGAAAATTGAGAGAAATGAGTGCTGTTGAATAGAAATTTTAGTGAAATAACTACACTGACTCTGAGCAACAGGCTCTTAAATAGGAAATAGCGCCGAAAACAGTTCGGGATTCAAAAGGAAATATCATATGTAGTGAAGATAAATGTGCTTAACAAATGGTTTAACTCACCTCAGCGCCTCTGGGAGAATTGACAGGTATAGATCCCAGTTTCCGTCACCTGACCCACATCAACAAACTAAGCGAACGCTAATTGATGGTCTCTCTCTCAGATAAACCAGCTTTCCATTGCACAATTTAAATTTCACGAATCCTTGCAGTTGATTCTC
>NW_025199847.1:5347-6183 GCF_004010195.1 Chiloscyllium plagiosum | reverse complement strand
GTCTGCAATGGGATACAGACGGGGAGGCAGAGCGTCTGCAATGGAATAATACAGGGGGGAGCGCAGAGCATCCTCAATGGGATACAGACAGTGGAGGGAATACTGTCTGCAGTGGGATACAGACAGGGGGAGAGCAGAGCGTCTGCAATGGTACAGACGGGGATGGCAGGCCGTCTGCAATGGGATACAGACAGGAGGAGGGCAGGGCGTCTGCAATGGGATACAGACAGGGGAAGGGCATAGGGTCTGCAATGAGATACAAACTGCGGAGGGCAGAGCAACGGCAGTGCGTCTGCAATGGGATACAGACAGGGAGAGGGCAGAGTGTCTGCAATGGGAGACGGACAGGGGAGGGGAGAGCATCTACAATGTGATACAGACAGGGGGAGGGCAGAGCGTCTGCAATGGGATACAGACACGGGGAGGGCAGAGCGTCTGCAATGTGATACAAACACGGGGAGGGGAGGGCATCTGCAATGGAAAACAGACGGGGAGGACAGAGCATCTGTGGTGGGATACAGACAGGGAGAAGATGGAGCGTCTGCAATGGGATACAGATAGGGGGCGGGCAGAAGGTCTGCAATGGGATACAGACAGGGAGAGGACAGATCATCTGCAATGGGATACAGACGAAGGATAGCAGAACGTCTGCAATAGGATATGGACGGGGAAGGGCAGAGCATCTGCATTGGGATACAGACAGTGGAGGGAAGACAGCCTGAAGTGGGATACAGATAGGGGAGGGCAAAGCGTCTGCAATGGGATACAGACAGGGGAAGGGCAGAGCCTCTGAAAGGGAGATAGACTGGGGAAGGGATGCACGCCTGCAATGGGAT
>NW_025199847.1:0-4570 GCF_004010195.1 Chiloscyllium plagiosum | reverse complement strand
TGGACAGAAACATTGAACTGCGAATTCTCTTCCTACTTGCTGACAGACAGGCGGAGCTTTTCCAGCGATTACTGTATATATTTAAGAATATTCATTTTAACACAGATATTGTGAAGACATGAAACGCTTATTTTTACATTATGCAAGCACATATTAACACATCTTCAAAACAAGTATGACCAGTTATTATTAATAAATTGATTCTACAATAACACACTGACCTGGAGTCGAGAATGCGATGGAGTCATACAGTTCAGACAATGTTCAAGAAGAGCTCACAGAGTCCAGTATGGGACTGATAACGTTACTGATTTAACTTACAGATGGAAAATGTAGCCAATCTGTGGAGGAACATTCTATTGCTCCATTTCTGTTTCCCTGTCGCTCATCGCAGCAATGAGTGGGAGTAAAAAAAAGCCCAGTCGTCTTTCCCACTAATGGGCAATTCCTGATGAGGATTCATTGGAATCTCCCCATTGCCTGAAGCAAAACAATTCAGCCAAATTCAACTGTTTCATGAAGAAATCCCATTGCCAGAAGGCTGTGCAAGCAGAATAACTACAGAAGTAATTATCCGACTCGATAGTGAGGGGAATAGATAGGAGATTCTGTGGTTGCAAATGGGAATCCGGAATGGTGTGTAGCCTCCCACATGCCAGGGTCCTGGTTGTCTGAGAGCGGCGGCAGAAAGTTCTCACCAGTGGTACGGGTGGGGGTGGGGTCGCGGCAGGAAGCAGCCAGAAGTCATTTTGCACATTGGTACAAAGAACAGTGACACAGGTAGAAATCGTGATGACATCCGACATAGTGATTGTAGAGAGTTAGGGAAAAGGATAAAATAAAGGACCATGACAGTGGTAATATTCAGTTTACTTCCACTGCTCCGTGCTAGTGAGGGTAAGAACAGGAGAATATGGCAGATGAAGGGGTGGCTAAAGAATTGGTGCAGGGGGCAGAGATTTTTGGATCACTGGGATCTTTTGTGGGGCAAGGTGACGTGTTCAGGAAGGACGGGTTGTACTTGAACTGGAATGGGACCAATGTCCTAGCAGGCAGATTTGCAACTGCTGCAAAAGGGTTTCAACTAGATTGGCTGGGTTTGGGGAGTGGTGGGATGCTCAACAGCATGGAGGCAGGTGCGAGGCTGGAAGGAGATACAGTAATCAGAAACAGTAAAATGAAGAGACAAGTCAGGCTAGACAACGACAGGGAGCAAAGAATGCCTGTTGGATTAAATTGCAACTGTTTCAATGCAAGATGGCTGACAGGTAAGGCCGATGAACTCAGGGCATTGATCGGTGGGTGGGACTGGGATATTATAGCCATTACTGAAACATGGCGAAGAGAGGAACAGCACTGGCAGCTTAATGTACCAGGGTACAGGTGCTTTATGCGGGACAGAGATGGTGGAAAGAAGGGACCAGGAGTTTCATTTTTGATTAAGGCAAATATCACAGCAGTAATCAGAGATAAAATAACTGATGGATCATCCTGTGAGGAATTGTCTGGGGAGCGAAGAAATAAGAAGGGAATGCTGATAGTATTTGGATTGCACTATAGGCCCCCAAATAATAAATGAGGAATTAGGGGAACAAAAATATGGAGACAGACTGGGGAGACTTGCAGGGCTAATAGGATTGCATTAGTATGAGATTTTAATTTTCCTAACATGACATAGAATTAAGGACGGGACGAAACTTGACCTACTCTAAGTTCTAAGGCAGGACAGGTGACTGAGGTGACAGTGGGGGAGCACTCTGGGACCAGTGACCATTGCTCTATTAATTTTTAAATAGTTATGGAGAAGGACAAAACTGCTCCACATGTTCAAGTTCAAACTTGGGGCAAGGTGAATTTTGGTGGAATTAGACAGGAGCTTGGAGGGGTTGGTTGGAGGCGTTTGTTGGAGGCGAAGGGACCTCCAGCAAGTGGGAGGCCTTTAAAAGTGACATGTCTACAGTTCCAGGTCTATATGTTCCTGTGAGGGTAAAAGGCAAGGTTGGTAGGAAGAGGGAACCTCCGATGTCAGGAGATATTGAGGCTTTGACCAGCAAAAAGGAGGCGTGGCTCAAGTCCAGGCAGCTGGAATCGAGGGAATACCTGGAGGTGTACAGGGGATACAGTACTTTCCTAAAGGAGGAAATCAGGAGTGCGAAAGGGGGTCACACGATTGTTTTGGCTGAGAAGATTAGGGTGAATTCAAAGAGTTTCTTTAAATATATTAAAGTAAAAAGAATAACTAAATGAGAATGTGACCCCTCAAAGTCCAAAGTGGACATGCATGCCGAGAACCGTAGGAGATTTGCGAGATTCTTAATGAATATTTCTCGTCTGCCTTTACCGTGGAGAAAAAACATGAAGACTAGGGAGGTTAACAAAGGTAGTAGCGTTATCTTGGGGTGAGTCAATAACACAGGAGAAGACGTGTTGAATGCATTAGAATGTATAAAGGTGAATAAATCTCCTGGTCCTAAACAGGTGCATCCAAGAACACTGCAAGAGACTACAGAAGAAACTACGGGGACCCTGGCTGGTATTTTTGCATCATCGTTAGCTACTGTTTAAGTTCCAGAATATTGGAGATTAGCAAATGTTGTGCCATTATTCAAGAAGGGAATCAAAGAAAAATCTGGCATCTATAGATTAGGAAACCTAACATCTGTGGTCGGTAGGTTACTTGAGAAGTCTCTGAGGGATGTGATACACATGCATTTGGAAAGATAAGGTTTGTTTAGAAATAGTTTTTTTTTTGACAAGATTCAGTATGGAAACAGGCTATTTGGCCCAACAAGATCACACCAGTATTTACACATAACACTATGGGTGACTTAGCATGGCCATTTCACCTGACCTATACATGTTTGAATTGTGGAAGGAAAATGGTGCACCCAGAGGAAACCCACACAATCACAGTGAGAATGTGCAAACTCCACACAGAGAGTCACCCGAAGCTGGAAACAAATCCGGATTCATGGCACTATGAGGCAGCAGTACTAGCCACTGAACCACCATGCCACCCTTGCTTTTTTCAACACAGTTCAATGACACAGGGACAAAATCTATTCTGCCCTTCACCCATGATGCACATTCCAATATCACATACCATGGATGATTTATTATCCATTGAAAATGTCATCTTATTATTATTTATTAGTTTGTTATATTCATTTTAATAATTATTATTAATAGTTGTTTTTAGACTAGAAAGATTGCATGGCTTTGTGAGTGAGAGATCATGCCTCTCAAATTTGTTTGAATTCATTGATGAAATGACCAGGAATGTTGATAAGGGGAATGTTGATAAGGGGAGGGCGGTAGATGTAGTCTGTATAGTTTTCAGAACGGTCTTTGACAAGGTTTCCATTGATAGGCTGATCTGGAAGGTTAGAATCGCATAGAATCCAGAGGGAGCTGGGAAATTGGACACACAATTGCCTTCATGGTAGTAAGCAATGGGTGCTAGTGGAAGGATGCTCTCGGACTGGAGGCCTGTGACACTGAAGTGCCTCAGGGGTCGCTGCTGGGCCCATTGCTGTTTGTTATCTGTAAGAATGATATTCTGGCGAGTGTTCATGGGCGGCACGGTGGCACAGCAGTTAGCACTGCTGCCTCGCAGCGCCAGAGACCCGGGTCCATTTCCCACTTCAGGTGACTGACTGTGTGGAGTTTGCACATTCTCCCCGTGTCTGCGTGGGTTTCCTCCGGGTGCTCCGGTTTTCTCCCACAGTCCAAAGATGTGCAGGTCAGGTGACTTGGCCATGCTAAATTGCCCGTAGCGTTAGGTAAGGGGTAAATTGAGTGCAAGCAGCAGCTACGGTAAGACAGTTTGTTTTAACTTACCGGTAGCGGGCAGCGGTGTTTTTTTCTCTCTTTATAGAAAGAGCGGGAGCAGCAGGGGGAAGTGACGAAGACCAGAGGGGCATCCGGGTAGGTTTGTTTCCCTTTAAAAGCGCTCAGGCCTCTGGCACGGAGCCTGTCCCCGTTACTCAGAAGGGAAGGGTGGAGAAGAGCAGAGCAATACTAATTGGGGACTCGATAGTTCGGGGCACAGATAGGAGGTTTTGTGGGAACGAGAGAGACTCACGTTTGGTATGTTGCCTCCCAGGTGCAAGGGTACGTGATGTCTCTGATCGTGTTTTCCGGGTCCTTAAGGGGGAGGGGGAGCAGCCCGAAGTCGTGGTCCACATTGGCACCAATGACATAGGTAGGAGGAGCACTGAGGATGTTAGACAGGCTTTCAGGGAGCTAGGTTGGAAGCTCAGAGTTAGAACGAACAGAGTTGTTGTCTCTGGTTTGTTACCCGTGCCACGTGATAGAGAGTCGAGGAATAGGGAGAGAGAACAGTTAAATGCGTGGCTACAGGGATGGTGCAGGAGGATAACTGGGGTTCTTTCTGGGGAAGGTGGGACCTCTATAAACAGGATGGTCTGCACCTGAACCTGAGGGGCACCAGTATCCTTGGTGAGAGGTTTGCTAGTGCTCTTGGGGGGGTTAAACTATCTCTGCAGGGACATGGGAACCCAGACTGTAGCTTTATGGTACAGGACCTGGAGTGTAGGGAGGTTAGGAA
>NW_025199846.1:3938-6183 GCF_004010195.1 Chiloscyllium plagiosum | reverse complement strand
TTCGTTTTACCTTTCACCAGTTATTGCTGGGGTGTCAGCAGGGTTGGAAGGGTGAAAATCTTTCCTAGCTGCTACACACTCTCTCCGAGATTTCTCTCAGAATTGCCTTTTGATGTTCTTTAATCCTGGATTGGAGAACTGCATGTGAGACGATCTGTTTCCTGAATTTGTTTTTTGACAAGTGTATGTTTATGGGATGTTACTATATTGGAGCAGTTACTGTAGAGTAGTTAAATAACCTATAATTCTTTTAGGTTTTCCAGTAGAATTAAGTTATTCCAAGTTCCTCTTGCTGTTGTTGTATTCTGTTTGAATAGATTGTGTTTTGCTTAATGTCATTTTTTTTTTATGTCAAACGAATTGTATCTCGAACACAGCACCTCACATTTACCTTTAAAATAAGTAAACGTTCGGGTCGAGACTACCTTCATCATGTATTGAGAGGGGCGGTCTGCTCGGGTCCATAACAAAAAAGGAAAGATTTTGACGTTTTAATTGGTGAATTACCTAATGGTCAAAATGTGGCAGAAATACGTGGTTTGACAGCGGAATGCACCGAGGTGGAAGAGTGATATCTCTAACAGGAATTATATTGCATACACAATCCACCTCACAGATCCAGACCAGACACTTGTCAGGCCAGATGAGATATCTGCTCAGCATGGTGCACTGTGCAGACCAGGTTCAGTACAACCCAGCAATCTGTCCAGGATGGAGCACTGTGCAGGCCAGGCTCAATATAACCCAGCAATCTGTCCAGGATGGAGCACTGTGCAGGCCAGGCTCAGTATAACCCAGCAATCTGTCCAGGATGGAATAGTGTACAGAACAGGCTCAGTACAATCCAGCAATTTGTCCAAGATGGAATACTGGACAGACCAGGTTCAGTACAATCCAGCAATCTATCCAGGATGAAATATTGTGCAGACCAGGCTTTGTACAACACAGCAATCTATCCAGTATGGAGCATTGTATAGACAAGGCTCAGTACAACCCAGAAATCTGCCCAGGATGGAATACTCTGCTGAACAGGCTCAGTACAATACAGCAATCTGTCCAGGATGGAATACTCTGCCGACCAGGCTCAGAACAATCCAGCAATCTATCCAGGATGGAGCACTCTGCAGGTCTCACCGGTCCACTAATATCTGTCCAACATAGGGAGCAGTGTTCCCTTCGAAACCCGTCGAAACTTTCTGTTCAGCATGGGGTGAAATGCAGCTCACACCAATATATTGCTCTATAAACGTGAACAAAGAACTTGTTCAGTATGGGGAGCTGTGCAGTGAAGAGCAGTGAATTGATCTGTCAACCTGAGCAGTTACCCTCTGAGCATATAGAGCTGTGGACACCACCCCAGTACATTGCTCAGTAACACTGTGCTAGATCCCTGCCCAGTGTGGGGAAACTGGCAGCCCATGATGAAAATGACAGGATGTGAAGCTCCCATCCATTTACAGCTCCATATCTCCATTTTACCATGACAAATTTGCATTTGTTCTATTCTCCATTTCAAATCGCAGCTCACCACAACGGAAACCTCTGTCAGTCTCAGGGTATCTGCCTGTGTGTCTCCCTCTGTGGGTGAAAATGAGCATGAGTTAATCAAAAGGGTCACAATACGTTGAGAAAATGTCCAACTTCTGTCCCATGGTTGTGTCATTTAAGAACACAGGATAACCTCATTATCATTTGCCCTGCAGACATCAGAACACACAAGATTTTGGGCCAAAGCTGGAAACTGCGACTGGAATAGATGGTTCTCTGATGAGCCGCAATGCACAATGGGCAGATTGGCTTTTTCCCACTGTGTAAATCTGCGAAGACAAGTTGAAAATAATCTGCAACGAAATTGTTCAGAAACTAAAAGAGAAAAGGTGTTTTATTGAGACCAAATACGACAGTATCTGTCGCCCTGTCTTGTTATTTACTTGTGGGGATTCCGTACTCTCACCACCGTGGCCCCGATCCTATTCTCACTCATGGAATAGTCATTTTGTTCAGCAAACATATCGGCGTGCCAGTACTTTGGACCGGTTTTCTGAAGCTAGCAGGTCATTGGTTTTGTCCGAAACGTTATGAAGGTTAACATAAAACAACCAGCTGCAGTTGCTGGAAGTCTGAGGCAAAAACAAAAATTGATTGAGGAACTCAGTACGCCTGGCAACAGAAACGTCGAGTTTCCCTCTCTTCGGATGCTGCCTGACCTGCAGTGCTTTTCCAGCACCACTTCCGATTTAAACAC
>NW_025199846.1:0-661 GCF_004010195.1 Chiloscyllium plagiosum | reverse complement strand
AAGGTGAATAACCAGTAAACATAATTACCGTCACTGCTTCACTTGGAAGGCTCCACTCTGTGAAACATTGCCTTTCACTGTACTTTCATATTTGGAGTCTTTTACAGTCCAGAACCTGAACAAATTCAGCGAGAAGCCTCTGGTCATTTCGAGCGTGGCATGTATAATGAGACGAGTTCAACGACATCTTTCTTGCTGTCGACCCATCAGCGAAGCTCAAAATGAGCCCCTGTTAGTATCAGCCTCTCTGTACCTTCCTGCAGTATGTCTGCTGAAAAACATCAGATTATCACAGTTTTACCGTCTTCACATTGAAACCCAAGACCATAATATGAGCGATTTGGAACATTGGAGAGAGAAACACGCCTGATGAAGACGATGATGACGTGAAGATCAGGAACAAAAGTTTGTAAATTTCAGGTCCCAAAGGCTAATCTCAGTATCAATGGCGATCCCTTTTCAGGTGCCTGAGTTTGCATCACCCAGACCTGGATATAATTCCCAGTCAGGAAACGAAGACTAATTCTCTTCATGTGAATTATCCAAATGAAAACGAATGCCTGGTTACGCACAGAACATGCACACGGATCCTGCCAGAACAATGCAGTGATTATTCGCATCTATCCAGAAAGACACTAGCAGCGTATACACGCGAAAACTA
>NW_025199845.1:0-6182 GCF_004010195.1 Chiloscyllium plagiosum | reverse complement strand
AAATGAAAGTATTACCACATCAGAAACCAGAATAGGTCACTGAGTGCAGGGTTGATAGGTGAATGGGTCTCAGTGAGAATTGGGGGACAGACAGCAGAATTGCATTGCAGATATTGCAACTCAAAACTGCGTATTTACGTAGTGCTGTAGACCACAGCCGCAGGAGAAACAGAACAGCATTCAAGAAAAACTGCAACATTTTGCCCGGGATAATCTCCTCAGTCTGCCATTACCATCAACACGATCTATTGCTCAGTGACGAGTGTGGGTGAACATGTCAGGGTCAGAACATGTGAACCTAAACCTGATGCTAACTCATTAAAGTTACCGTACTTGACCAACAGATCTGATTGAAGCTCTGCAGTCCTGCCACATTCAGTCATAAATGGTGATGGATGATTAAACAAATGAGGAAAGGGCGCCACAAAAACCCCCATCCTAAATAATCGAACAGAGTAATAGACATCAGACTAAAAGACAAGGATGTAGTATCTGTACCATCCTGAGCCAGGAATGTTGAGTTGATGATCCACCTCACCCTCCTCATGATGCCCACAGAATCACAGATGCCAGCCTTCAACCAATTCGATTCGCTGCGCGTGAGCTGAAGAAACAACTGAACACAGTAGATATGACAAAGGCAATGGGCCCTGACCTCATTCCTGCAATGGGACTGAAGATTTGTGCTGCACAACAAGCCGTGTCCCTGGGGAAGCTGTTTCATTCCAGCTCCAACTCTGACATCTCTGTGGTCATGTGGAAAAGTACTCAGCTATATCCAGTTCCCTAAAACGGGAATAATTACAATCTGTCCAATTACCGCTCCCTCAGTACAAACACGATAGTCAAATTGGTGGGAGTTATTTCTGACAGAGCTATCAATTAGCACAGAAATAATCTGCTCAATGTGGTTTCTGATCCGTCCCCATGTGGAGATGGTGCTGTTGTGGAAATGTCACTGGATTACTAATCCAGACCAGGCTAATTCTCAGGCAGCTTGTGGTAGTTAAATATAATTAATAAAATATTAAGATGCAAAATCTGGTGTCAGTAATAGTACCCTTGAAGCCAATGTCGATTGTAAACACCAATTTCCTTCCCTGATGTACTTTCAGGAAGTGAGTCTCCCGTGCTTTCCTGTTGTGGCCTAAAATTGACTCCAGACACACAGACATGTGATAAACTCTTTAATGGTCTCTGAATCGTCCAAGCAAGACAGTCAATTGTATCAAGTTGTTCCGAGCTCTTAAAGGATAAAACCAGACAAAACAGCCGGCACCAACGTCGGTATAGGAAAAGGGAACGGGAAACACAATCCTGTCGCCCCTGCAGAGACCTCCTTCCTAACATCTGAGAGTTTGTGACAACTTTCCCACAGACTACACAGAAACACCGGTAAAGGAGGAGGTCGTACAACACATTAAGCCTCCCCATTCTAGTTCATATTCAAACATCTCCTCAATGCACTTATCCCACACAATGAATATATCGGTTAGTGTGATTAACCTTGGAAAGCTATAAATAGGAAGTACAATACCCCCTTTGGTCCATCGAGTTTGCTACCCAATTCAGTATAATGAAGGCTGGCCTTTTATTTCCACACCGTACTGTTGCTATGCCCTCATCCCTTTAGTGCCTCTAAATCCTTATTTATATTCAGTGCCTTGGCTTCCAGGTGTGAGCGAATTCCCCCGATCATCAGTGGCCAGTACCTAATACTGTGGGCCCTTGTTTTAGACGTCCAAGCCTGGGGAATAATCATCCCTGCTTCCAATCTGTCACACCCTGACGGAGTTTTATACATCTCACTGAGATCTCTACTCATTTTCCTAAAGCCCATGGAATATAGGCCCAGTCGCCCCAAACTCTGCTCCCACAACAAGCCTGTCATCCCAGAGATCAGTCTGGTCATCCTTCGCTGCTCTCCCTCAATATCAGGTTTGTCCTTTATAAGGTAAGGAGACCAAAACTGCATACAATACTGCACAATGTTCGAGACTGGTCCTCTCCAAGGGCCTGTACAGCTGCAGTAAGACACCCTTACTCCTGGACTCAAATCCTCCCGAAATGAAGGTCAATGCACCATTTAACTTCCTAACTGCTTTTTGTTCCAGCAATATTGCTTTCAGTGACTGGTGTACAGGGAGATCCAGATCCTTTTCAATATTACAGCTCCCCCCTTGGAGGGTCTATGCACACTGGTCAGCGTGATATTGCCATTCCCAGTATTGACCTCTGGGTTGAGTACTCACTGCGCTTCAGAGACCTCGGAAAGTTGCTCAGAAGGAAACAAAAAAACGAGCATACACCGCTTTGTAGATCAACATGGTTCAAACAATCCCTTTTCAAACATAGGTATCCAAACTCTTGTTCCCACCAAAGGGCATACCATCACCCTATACCCACCTTGTTCTCCATCTGCTACGTATTTGCCCATTCACTGCACTTGTCCTAGTCACCTTGGAGCTTTTTTACAATCTCCTCACCCACTCACAACCCAACATCCTTTAGTGCAGTCAGCAGGTTATGATATATTGTATTTGATTCCAGCAACCAAATGTTTAATGGGTATTCTGAACAGCTGGGGCCTGACCACCGATCCCTGCGATACCTCAGCAACCTTCCTCTTTTAAATGTTTTTTTCCAATTTCTTTATTTCGTGAATCTGGGTGTCTCTGGCTGGGCCAGCATTTGTGCCTGTCACTAGTTTCCTTTGAGAAGGTGGTGGTGGGCTTGTTGTACCGCTGTAGTCTACCTGTGCAGTTGACCCACAGTGCTATTAGGGAGGGAATCCCAGGATTCTGACCCAGCGACTGTGAAGGAACGTTGATATATTTCCAAGGCAGGATGGTGAATGGCTTGGAGGGGAACTTGAAGATGGTGAGGTTCCCACACATCTGCTGCCCTAGTCCTTCTGAATAGACGTGGTTGTGGTTGGGTGTCTGAGGATCTTTGGTGAATCATTTCAGTGCAACATGTAGATAGTAAAACACTGCTACTGCTGAGCGTTGATTGTGGAGCATTGTGGATGAAACGAAACTCAAACCGAATGCTTTGTCCAGGATGGTATCAAGCTTCTTGAGTGTTGTTGCAGATGCAATCATCCAGGAAAATGGGGAGTACCCTATCACACTTCTGTCTTATGCATTGTAGATAATGGAAGTCAGAATATGAGTTACTCGTCGCAGTATTCCTTGCTTCTGACCTGCTCTTGTAGTTACTGTGTTTATGTGGCGAGTCCAGTGAGTTTCTGAGCAATGATTACCCCCCAGAATTTTGATACTGGGGAATTCAGTAGTGGTACCACCATTGAATGCCAAGGGGCAAAGGTTAGATTCTATTTTAGTGGTGATGATCACGGTCTGGCATTTGTGTGGTGTGAATATTACTTGCCACATGTCAGCCTGGATGCTGTCCAGATCTTGTCGCATTTGGATATGGCCTGATTCAGTATCTGAGGAGCCACAAATGTTGCTGAACATTGTGTAATCATTTGCGAACCTCCCCAAATCTGACATTATAATAGAGGAAAAGTCATTGATGAAGCAATCCTGAAGACGCTTGGGCCGAGGCCACTGCCTGAGGGACTCCTACAGACTTGTCCTGGAGCTGAGTTAACGGACCTTCATCAACCATAACCTTCTTCCTACGTGTCAGGTATGATTATAACCAAGGGGGCGGGGGAGGGGGGAGGGGGGTTTGATCCTGATGCCCATTCAATCCAGTTTTGCTAAGGCCCTTTGATATCACACTTGGTCGAAGGAGTCTTGTTTTAAAGGGCTGTCACTCTCACGCCACCTCTGGAATTAAGCTCTTTTGTCCATGTTTGAACCAAGGAAATGAGCTCAGGAGCTGAATGACCCTGCTGGTGTCCAAACTGACCTCATTGACCAGGTTATTGCTGAGCAGGTGCTGCTTGAAAGCACTGACACCTTTCATATCTTTACTAATGATCGAGAGTAGATCGATGGGGTGGTAATTGGCCGGATTGGATTTGTTCTACATTTTATGTATAGGAGATACTTGGGTAATTTTCTACATACTCGGGTAAATGTCATTGTTGTAACGATAGTAGAACAGCTTGGCAAGGGCAGTGACACGTTCTGTTGCACAAGTTTGCAGTACTATTGCCAGAATGTTGTAAGGGAATGTCACCTTTGGAGTATCTAATGTCTCCAACTGCATCTGGATATCACGTGGAGTGAATCAAATTGTTTGATGACTGGTAACTGAATTACTGAAGACCACTGGAGGAGGCTGAGATGGATCATCCACTCAGCATTTCTGAATGAAGATTGTTGAAATGTGTCAGCATTATCTTTTACACTGAAGTGCTGGGCTCTTCCACCATTAAGGATGGGGATATTTGTGGAACTCTTCCTCCAGTGAATTATTTAATTGTCCGCAGCGTTTTTCGATTAGAAGTGGAAAGACTCCAGAGCTTAAATCTGAACTGTTGCTTGTAGGATCACTTAGCTCTGTCCATCACTTACTGTTTCTGCTGTTTAGCACAAATGTAGTCCTGTTTGGTAGTTTCACCAGGCTGACATCTTAATGTCAAGTGTGCCCAGCGCTGCTCCTGCCCTCCTGCACTCACCAATGAACCAAGGTTGGTCCTCTGGATTGATGGTAATTGTTGAGAGGGGTATGTGCCAGGCCATGTGATTGTGCAGGAGTACAATTCTGCTGTTATTTCTGACCCACAATACCTTATGGAAACCCAGACTTGAACTGCTAGATCTGTTCGAAGTCTGTCTTAATTAGCATGTGGATAGTGCCACTCAAAATGATGGAGCTTATTCTCAATATAAAGGTGTGACTTGTCTCCACAATTACTATGCGGTAGTCACTCTTTCCAATATTGTCATGGGCAGATACTTCTGCAATTGGCAGAATAGTAAGGCTGTGGTCAAGTATATATTTTCCTCTAGTTGGTTCCTACACCACAGACCCAGTCGAGCTGTTACATCATTTAGGATCCGACCAGCTCGATCAGTAATGCTGCTGCAGAGAAACCCTTGATGGTGGACATTGAAATCCCCCACCGAGAATACATTTTGCGTACTTACCACCATAAGTGTTTCCTTCAAGTGTTGATCAGCATGGAGGAGTACTGATTCATCAGCTGAGAGAGGCATGGTAATCAGCAGGGGGTTTCCTTTCCCATGTGTAAACTAACGCCATGAGACTACATGGTTAACAGAGTCACTATTGAGGACTCAAAGAGCAATTCCCTTCCAACTGTATCCCACTGTGCCGCCACTTCTGCTGTGTCTGTCCTGCTGGTGAGACAAGAGATATCCGGGAAAGGTGATGGGGAGTCTGGGGCATAGTCATACTCACAGAATCATACCTTACAGATAATGCCAGGCTGTTGCTTGCCGAGTCTGTTTATTTCTATTCACTGTTTCCTGCCCGCTGTCCCATTATAGAAACATGGCCATATATTAGCCTCAATCCATTAAGATTTGATTTTGCAAACTAGGTTTGTCGACTTTCCAAAGTTTTTCTGAAAATCCTAATGTATTACCTCCATTGCTTCTCTTTCATTTGTCTCCCAGTCTCTTTCTCAATCATAATTCTCATTTCATAAACCTATGTTAATGTAGTCTATGCCCATTATTTTCACTCCCAATAATTTCTCCTAAACCATTTACTTACTATGTTCTATGTTTCGTGTACTATGTCATTTTCCCACACCAGACTTGGTTTTCCTAGTATTGTTAGAAAGTTCTGTGAAGACAGAACTGAAGTAATGGCTTCATAGTTCTGCCATTTCCCTGTTTCCCATTGCCCATTCTCTGATTTCAGATTGTAAGGAAGCTGCACTTATTTTCTCATACTTCTCACATTGACATGATTTAACAAGCTATTACAGTTCACTCTTATAACCCTTGTGAATATACTCTTCAGAAACCGATCAATTTCTGCCTTCAGATGCTCAATAATTGACCTTCCCCACCATACACTCACAGGAGTATAGACTCTGTGCCAAAAGAAATACAGCACGATCTATATTAGTCCCACTTTCCAACACCAGGCCCAGAGCCGGAATGCTATGACATTTCCAAGTGCTCGTGCAAGGACTTTTTAACGTTTGTGGGGTTACCCATGCTAACCCCCCGCCTAGCAGGTGCATTCCAGACCCCAACACCCTCTGTGTGAAAAACAAATCCTCTGTG
>NW_025199844.1:4825-6181 GCF_004010195.1 Chiloscyllium plagiosum | reverse complement strand
GTGCAGACTTGAGATTTTTTATCATGTTCTTTTTATATCAAGACAACACAACATGGAATAACACGAGTCCAAGAAGGACCTGTTGTTTCTCAGTCTCGTTCCACTCACTGGGAGGAATTCAATGTGCTCCCCTGTGGTGGGTTCGATGTTGGGGGGCATTATTTTATATTGGACTATGGTGAGTGATGCCCCACTGTCTTCTTGCCTCCACCACAATTAATTCACATCACAAAGGCTCCTGCCCGGTTGTCAATGGAGCTCCCTGAGGGTAATAACATCCACTAACAGACTGTCATGCCCCCACCAGTGGTGGTCTCTCAGTGACAGTGATAACAGTTAGGATCTCCAGCATTACCATAAATTATAGCCAACATTTGAAAGCAATGATCTTCAGCTGCCTACATGAGGGGATGGGGGAATTGAGGGAACCTAAATTCCATGCCCACAATGACTGCCAGATAACATTTCCTAAAGATCCATGAAATGAGAAAACCTAACAAGCCCTGTCCCCAGACTCTGATCAGTGAATATTTACAATGTTCCACTGATGTGTCTGATGGTGTGCAATGGTTCAGCTTCATGAACATCTCTCAGTCCTTAGCATTTTCAATCTATAATCTCTGTGTTACCAAAGTGTGCCAAGTATGGTTGATAACTAACATTATATAGCCTACGAAAGCAAAGAACTGTTTCTGAAGAAGAGGCACTGAATTTCAAACATTGACTCGCTCTCTCTCTCTCTCTCCCCCCACAACTGCTACCAGATCTGTTTTTATTTTCGATCGCCACGGTAGTGATTGGAATGAGGTTAGCCAGGTGGAATTCATACAATCTCAGTTTCCTGATTGGACCAGATTAACAGCCCTATGATAGAGCCCTGGCTGACAGATATAAACAGGAGTGACAGAACTTCTGTTCATTCAGAGCTGGCTCTGACGGAGCTGGATCAGTGGCAAGGACTCTCCATGTGTAAATAAAGGCTGACTAAATGTAACGGGATACTGGCCCAGGTGGAGTTATTTCATTCAATACCAGCAGCATTTTGCTTTTGTCATAAAATGTTTTCTTGCTGGAAGATAAGAGTTGAGGGACAATGAGGAGTTGAAGGAAATAATCCTAAATAATCTTTGGTTTCCTTGCCTAACATTAGAAATATTCAATATTCAATGACCCCACTTCTTTCTGAGGTAGAAAATTCCACTGTCACACAACCCTCAAAGGAAAGACATTCTCTTCATCTCTGTAGGCGTGGACGGCATGTTGGCTCAGTGATAAGCACTGCTATCGCATGGTGGCAGGGACCCAGGTTCAATTTCACCTTTGGGTTACCGTGTGAAGTTTGCATGCGCTTCCCAG
>NW_025199844.1:0-4806 GCF_004010195.1 Chiloscyllium plagiosum | reverse complement strand
TGGGATGCTTTTCAGAGGTTAGTGCAGACCCGATGGACCAAATGGCCTCTTTCTGCACTGTAAGGATTCTGTCCTAAAGGATGAGCCATAATTATAAACCAGTGCCCTTTAGTTCTGATATGGGGAAACATCTTTTCCATGTCCACATTATGAAGATTATTCAGGGTCTTATAGAGTTCAATCAAATCATCTCTTATCTTTCTAAATTCTAGTGGAAACAAGCCTAGCATGTCCAATCTATCCTCAAGATTGTTCCCACTCAATTAACTGATCTAAGTCCATCTACAAACTCTTCAGAAAAATGAGACAAAATCCAGACGGTGGAAATCAGAAATAAAAACAGAAGTTACTGGAAAAACTCAGCAGGTTTGGCAACATCTGTGGACAGAAGTTCTGAGGGAGGGTCAATGAACCCAAAGCATTAACTGATTTCTCTCCACAGATGCTGTCCAACCTGCTGAGTTTTTCCAGCAATTTTGTTTTTTTTTTGTTGCAAACTCTTTGGCCCGGATTTTCTAATGGCCTAACAGTTGTTATTCCAGTAGAGTTACACATGGGAAGACTGCAGAATCTTCATCGTAGCAGACTCCAAAGGAATTGCTCAGGAAATTGGATTCTCCCTTGGACAATTTCTCTACATCTGGAACCCTCCAAAAGTCTGCATTAAAATCCGAGACTTCAGAGAGTTACAATGAAATTAAACTTTAAGAAAAGTTAGTCAGGAAAAGTGAGACTATTAAATACATGGCCTAACACCGGAGTAGCTATTAAATACTGATCCCATGCTTAACACACACATCCCTAACTGCACCTCAGGGGTACAGGTTAATAAAAACTGATCTAGTTCTCAGTTACAATCTAATGACCAGTGATACAAACATTTTCAAAAGTAAATAGCTTAGAAAGGAAATTCATGTAGAAAATTGAAACCAATATTGTGTTACCTATACAGTAACAGTTCACTATAAACAACCCACTTGTGGAGATACACCTCCTGCAAAGTATATAACACCTCCCACTTACCAGGTACAGAGCTGGTGGGAGATGTAGTTGAAGTTGTTGTCGCAATCAGTGGTGTCGTTTCTACAGAGTAGAAAAATATTTCAATCAAATGCGCTGCACACTAAAGTTCATATGTATCAGGTTTATCAATTTACTTTTCTGCTGTGACTAACAAAATGCATAAAAAACTTTGACAATTGCATCCATTCACTCCTATCTTAGCCTACTCCAGCAGTCAACTTGATGAACTGAGATTACAACTATTTAGTGATCCGTATGTTCAGTCCACTGTTTAAAAAATGAGAGTTGCTAGAATTGTCACGCATACTTGTAAAACACAAGTTTCAAATCTGAGTTTCCAATAACCAGAGAAAACTCTTTTAAAATGGATAGGTCTGTAGTGGTTCCAACAGACCAGATAAACACTGCTTCTGAAACTATTTGGGCATCTATCCTGGAAATTATACCAGGGTCATGTTCCCCAAGAGTTTATTGCACTAATCTATCTGAAATGTATGAAGATACTGGAAGGTCATCTTGTTGAGATACATATGCTAGGAATCTGCCCTACCTTAATCGGGCACATGCTATATTACTTTTTTGAGTAAATGTGAATAAAAGTTAAACAGATTGCCACTTTAACCAATGCATTTGCTTTGTTTGGGTGTATTGACCATATTGGTTTAAAATATAAGAAACCACATTGCTAGCCTGAAATGGGGTAACAGCTATTCCAGGTTTGATGGCATTTTCATGAAGTCTTGTGCGATAATTGATCATCTTCCAGTTTTAGACAATTTCACTGTAAACGATGGCAATTCAGCCAAATGTTTCACTACATGATTGCTCTGGCACTATTTCCTTTCTCTTATTCATAGTCCACTCATTTTAAAGATCACAAAATAGACTCTCAGTTGTGTATACATGGAGTAGAGGGAAATGAAAACTCAGTAGAATTCATTGCCCAAGAAACTTGATTTTCTAACAGTTATCAAAAAGTACAGAGGAACCTCGATTATCCAAATATCTGATTATCAAAAGGAGATCTCAAGATCCCGATAGAAACATTACGTCAAAGAGCTGTTTCAACCCTGATCGCATCTTTTGTTGACAGGTACAATGATTAAAAACGAACTCAGCTCACTGAAATGCTGCCGAGAACAGTCCTCGGCAGTCCAGGCCCCATATCTAAATGACTGACCTCTTGCCCCTCTCTCTGTCTCTCCCCACAGTTTCCCTGGTGTTCTATACAGGCATGTACCCTAAACCTCCCCTTCCCCAGATAATCTCTCCAACATTGTCCTGGACAGGGCAGAGGTGGAACCTGTCAAAAAGTTGTGTGTGTGTTTGTGCGTGCATGCATATGCTATTTGGAGACTTATTCCATAAAGGTAGCAGCAGGCTTACTGTTGGTGTACAATGGGTCGGACGGTGAGTGGAGATGGACGGGGGAATGGGATTGGGGCTGGGGGCGGATGGGGGGATGGGTTGGGAGTGGATGGGGAGTGGTGGGGTGCAGGGTCTCGTGCGCAGTGTGCTTTTGCCTAGTCTCTGGAACAGGGAGCAGACTTCACCGAAATTTCCGAGCCCCAGAGGAAATCAATTAACTAAATAATCATTTATCTGAACGAAATAGTGTCCGCCCATCTCATTCGGATAATCTAGGTTCCTCTGTGATGGTGAATCCTGAATCTGAAAAGCAGAAACTAAATAATAGATAGGTTTTACTGATCCAATCTACATAATATAAGATGATGGCCTGTATGATTTCTCTTAATATTTATATCCAAAGAGATTCTGTCAGTGCGTTAAAGTCAACAGAGTAACTAGCAAAAGGAGAGGGTCCCTTAAAGACCAACGTGGCCATTTATGTCAGTGGTGGGTAAGTTGTTGGATGGGTTTCTGAGGGACAGAATTTACATGCATTTGGAAAGACAAGGACTGATTAGGAATAGTTAACATGGCTTTGTATGTGGAAAATCATGGGTTACTAACTTGAGTGAGTTTTTGAAGGGGTGTTAAAGAAGATCGATGAAGGCTGAATGGTACACCCGGGGTGCAGCTACACAGTTCCTTGAAAGTGAAGTTGCAGAGGGGCAGGTTGGTGAAGGAAACGTTTGGTACGCTTGCCTTTATTGGTCAGAACATGTTGTCTATATGGACTTCAGCAAAGCATTTGACAAAGCTCCGCATGGTAGACTGGTTAATAAAGTGAGACACATAGGATCTAGGAGGAGTTAGCCAATTGGATACAAAATTGACTTGAAAGTAGGAGACGGAGGATGGTGGAGGGATGCTTTTCAGACTGAAGGCCTGTGACCAGCAGCATGCTGCAAGGATCAAACTGCATTTCATCATTTATATGAATGATTCAGATGTGAATATAGGAGGTATGGTTCGTAAGTTTGCAGATGACACCAAAATTTGTGGTGTAGTGGACAGTAAAGAAGATTATCTCAGAGTACAACTGACCTTGATCAGATTGACAAATGGACTGAGGAGTGGCAGATGGAGTTTAATTTAGATAAATGTAAGGTGTTGCATCTTGATAAGGCAATTTAGGGCAGGATGTACACAGTTAATGATAGAGCCCTGGGGAGTGTTGCCGCACAAAAAGATAGAGGGGTGCAGCTACACAGCTCCTTGAAAGTGGAGTTGCAAGTTGGCACAGTGGTGAAAGAGAAGTTTGGTGTGCTTGCCTTTATTCATCCAAACATGTAGTATTGGTGTTGGGATGTCACATTCTGGCTATACAGAGTATTCTAAAAGTGTCCTAAAAAATGCTATGTACAATTCTTATCACTCTTGCATAGGAAAGATGTTGCTAAACTTGAGAGAGTACAGAAAAGGTTTACAAGGATGTTGATGAGCCTGGAGGGTTTGAGCTACAGGGAGTCTGAATAGATAGGTAGATGCATAGAGATGTACAGCACAGAAACAGAAACTTCGGTCCAACTCATCCACGCTGACCAAATATCCTAAACTGTTCTAGATTCATTTGCCAACTATTGGCACATATCCCTCTAAACCCTTCCTAATCATGTACCCACCCAGATGCCTTTATAAATGCTGTAATTGTACCAGCCTCCACCACTTCCTCTGGCAGCTCATTCCATACACACATCACCCTCTGTGTGAAAACGCTGATCCTTAGGTTCCTTTTATTTCTTACTCCTCTCACCCTAAACCTATGCCCTCTAGTTCTGGACTCCCCCACCACAGGGAAAAGATCTTGTCTATTTATCATATCCATGCCCATTATGATTTTATAAACCTCGATAAGGTCATCCCTCAGCATCCGACGCTCCAAAGAAAACAGCACAAGCTTATTCATCCTCTCCTCATAGCTTAAATCCTCCAACCCTGGCAACATCCTTGAACCATTTCAAGCTTCACAACATCCTTCTCTCAGTCCATTTGTCAATCTGATCAAGGTCAGTTGTCCACTACTGCTGGGACATGGCTTTACAACTCCTAATAGTTTGGGTTTCTTTCCCCTGGACCATCAGAGGCTGAGGGGCGACCAAATAGATGTTTATATAATCATGAGGGGCATGGATAGGGTGAATAGCCAAAGTCTTTTTCCCAGGGTAGGGGAGTCCAAAATTAGGGGGCATAGGTTTAAGGTGAGACAGGAAAGATTTAAAAGGACCCGAGGGGTAATGTTTTCACGCAGAGGGTGGTGCATGCATGGAATAAGCTGCCGGAGGAAGTGGTGGAAACTGGTACAATTACAACATTTAAAAGGCATCTCGATGGGTACATGAATATGAAGGGCTTAGAGGGATATGGGCCAAGTGCTGG
>NW_025199843.1:3642-6181 GCF_004010195.1 Chiloscyllium plagiosum | reverse complement strand
AAAGGCTGAGGCACTTGGAGCTGTTTTCATTGGCGAAAAGAAGGTTTAGTGGTGACTTGATAGATGTGTACAAGATGATTAGGGGTTTAGATAGGGTTGACCATGAGAACCTTTTTCCACGTATGGAGTCAGCTCTTACGAGGGGGCATAGCTTTAAATTAAGGGGTGGTCGGTATAGGTTAGATGTTAGGGGTAGATTCTTTACTCAGCGAGTCATGAGTTCACGGAATGCCCTGCCAGTAGCAGTGGTGGACTCTTTCTGGGCATTTAAACGGGCATTGGATAGGCATATGGAGGATAGTGGGCTGGTGTAGGTTAGGTGGGCTTGGATCGGCGCAACATCGAGGGCCAAAGGGCCTGTACTGCGCTGTAGTTTTCTATGTTCTATGTTCTGATGGAAAGCAGTTCATTTCTGAAGCATCTGAATATGCTTTAGCCGTAGCCATCACTCTGTAAGACTCCTGCCCAAGATGCTCCTGCAAACGCTACACTCGGCCATCAGATCGTGAGGAGTCGAGCCCTGGAGCTGGGAGGATCTGGGAGGATCTGATGCAATTCGATAGGTCGGACTTCATCTGCAGGACTGAGTGCAGTTTTGGTCTCCTTCCCTAGCAGAGGGACGCCGTGCTGACGGAGTTTCCCAAACTGGTTGCAGGATTTGCCGGACTGGTGTCGGTCGGCCGAATGCATAACGTTGTGCCTTTCCCCCTCGACTTTAAAGGAATGTAGGAACGGGAGAAACCGACAAAACTCTCCGACTTCCCACTTGTCCCAGATAGATGCTTTTCCAACACATGAAGGAAACTCGAAACCATCCAGGGAGAGAGCAGCACCCTCCTGTCTGGATTGGCACCACAACCCTCCATCGCTCCCTCTCCAAACGACTCTCAGGAACGACGACAACACGCACTGCAGAATCTCGCCCTGTTCCAGCACCTCCTGAACATATGGCCACTTCCATTTCGAAACACGCGCTCTGTGGGAATACGACACCTACCCTTTAAGGTCCCCTTATGAGTCCCTCACCAAACCAGGTGAAAATATTTCGGACGTTCCTTCACGGTGGCTGGGTCTGAATCCAGGGACTCTTTCCTTGAGGAACATTGTTGGTCGATCGTCCAGCACATCGACTGCAGAAGTTCACGACGTGGTGGAATGGACAATAAATGCTGACCCAGCCAGCAGAGCCACACCCTCATGTGAGAGTATAGAAATGAAGGAGTCGGGAAGCTGCTGGGGCATTGGCTTCGGAGGGAGCCTTCCCTCCCATCATCCCCTCCCGTCATCTCACTGAAGGATAGTGCTTCCTTCTGCTGCACTGCACTCTCCTGGCCAGATCGGGAGACAGCACAAAACAGGGATCCTGCTGCTGTTAGTATGGAAATTACTGTCGCAGTTATGTACTTGACTTACTGTTGTAATACGGCATCATATTGCACGGCTCCCATAACAGATAATGGTAGTGTGCTGTGATAGATGAAGTGTAATGCCGGGAGACAAAGTGGCAGACAATGTCTAGCTTTGAAAGGCAAACCAAGCCAGCATGATTGTTTATGCTAATGTTATCCGATAAGTGCTGGAACAACTTTTTAAACTGCTGAGGGACAAAGAGCTAGTGGGTCGTCAGGGAATACATTTTCTGGCTGCCACAGCTTTGATTTTGCAAGGTTAAAGTTAAATTTCGTGAAAGATATTCCTGCTTTTTTTTTAATACAACATTCTTCCACAGGAAATGTGGCACCGCAGATGGGACAGGGAAGAGAAACTTTCCTCTGAGAAGAGGTTTCAGTTGCAGGGCACTTCCCAATTAAACCGAGAGCTCTCCTGAGACAGACAGAATAAACGTTTTGGCCAAACACAAAATAAAAGGTATGCATTTACTGCTAATTTAGTCTATAGCAGTCAAGTAAGGGAGATTCTCGGAAACGCAGATGTCCAAAGTTAGCTGCTGATGGGTCACTCTGATGCAAAGAACCATAAGATGGATGGTTAATTCAAGCTTGTGGAGACACAGAGACTATTCAGGAAAACTTTGCGTGGCGGAGGAGTGCGGGTTTTCCACAGGAAGAACTCTCGATCGGATCATCACCGAGGAGCGCATAGTTGGGGTCAGGTGTGAGCAAAGGCCAGGCTTCTGGCCTACAGTTGCAGATGTGGTCCTGCCTGTTGTCAGGTGTGCAGTGCAACCTGAGAGTCCTCTGACTGAGTTCATTGTGGGCTCACCTTCTTCTTTAAGAGAAACTTTTTCGGAACACCTTGATCAACAGAGAGAGAGAGAGAGAGAGAGAGAAAAAATGCTAGATTTTGGAAGAAAAAGAGATTGGAAGGAAGGTGAAAGCAGGCAGCACAGTGGCTCAGTGGTTAGCACTGCTGCCTCAAAGCGCCAGGGACCCGCCGCATTCGATTCCAGCCTCGGGCGAGTCTGTGTGGAGTTTGCAGATTCTCCCCGTGTCTGCGTGGGTTTCCTCCGGGTGCTCCGGTTTCCTCCCACTGTCCAAAGATGTGCAGGTTAGGGTGGATGGGCCACACTAGGTTGCCC
>NW_025199843.1:0-2326 GCF_004010195.1 Chiloscyllium plagiosum | reverse complement strand
AATGTGTTGCTGGAAAAGCGCAGCAGGTCAGGCAGCATCCAGGGAACAGGAGAATCGACGTTTCGGGCATAAGCCCTTCTTCAGGAATCAGACCTCACTTTCTCCTCCAGACAGAAGGATTAATCAAACAACAGAATATTGAAGTGGGAATAAGAGGTGGACATTTTCAAGCTGATTAGATTTGAAGGAGAGGAAGTTTTTCAGACACTAGTTACAACTGATGGGGGTGTCAGAGAGCAGAATAAGTAGTTTCTGTGCACAAAAGTTGGGGATCAGAACATCTCCGCGTTCTCATGTCAGAATAGGGAGCAACATTTATATATATCAAGTTGGAAGACTTGGAAACCAACCGCCGCCCCCAATCCCACCCACCCCGCACGACTTTAGTTGGAGAGAATGTAACACGCTGTCTTGTAACGAGGGGGACAGGAGAGATGGAGGGGGAATTGAATTGGCAAGAGGCTGACTCAGAACTGAATGTGTAAAGAATAAAACGAGAGACACAACAGGCGAGGAGGCAAGCCGAATCAAACGCTAATACCTGTAAAAAGAAAGCTTCTAAGGTGAAATTTGGAAGCTTTGCAGGTTAAGAGAAGGAAGGGATTCGAAGAATACTTAAATCATTGTAGGGATGTTTGGCAGAAACAGCCGGAGATTGATAGAGTATATAAAGCGGAGGAGGCAGCAATGTGGTCAGGAAAATGGGCCGGAACAGAACAAGCGGAAAAAGAATGACAAGACATTGGAGTAGGGTCTGAAGTGGAATCTGATGAGGAATTACAATGTAGCAGCTTAAATAAGGAAAAGAAGTCTCCACCGAAGAAGATATTGCCATTCCTTGTGAAAAAGGTGGAGACAGCTGCAATACATTCCTTGGGGAACCGAGGATCTGGAAGGGATGATAAATGGTTGCCCAGTTTACATGATGGAGGAGAAAAGTTGATTAGAACTTTGAAGATGAAACCTCAGAAAGGTTCTTAGCTATGGGTGATTTGAGGGCACTGCTAATAAAGGTGGTGGGACTCTCACAAATAAGAGAGATAATGGATCGAGCTCGCTTGAACAATGTGGAGGACAATCCGTTATTTAATGGTGCTGGGTTTGAGCGATTTAGACAGAATATATGGCTGGCCCTGTGAGATTCTCATCAGCCGAAGATTGATCCCACAATTTTGGCAGGGGATCGACTCGGAGACACTGAATACGCAGCAGCCTCTTTGGGAAAACTGTTGAAAAAGTGGAGGTTTGAAACAGAACAAAATATTGAATGTAGTCAACTTTTGACTACAATGTTCCGGACTGCTATTGTTGAGGCAATGCCCATTAAGTCAATCTAAGTTAGTGGAAGTAGTGAGTCTAACGTACATAGACCGGCAAGAATTCAGACATCATGCAGACCATGCGTTTGAAAGATACCGGAAAGAGAAAAAGAAGCTAACTGATTAGCAGGAGGAGAGGCAAATAAAATTGACACAACTGCACCTCAGGGAACTTAAAAGGAAAGAAAGGCAGAAAAAGCAAGACGATGTGGCCAGTGACAACGAGGTTCATCGGCTCTAATGTGATGAGTAATATGTTGGTAAAGGGAAGAACTCTCTCATGGCTCCTGGCAAGAGCTAGAAAACCCCATGACGATAACAAACGTTTTTGGAGGGAACTTTTTCATAAGTATCATATCGAGGATAAAATAAACTTAACCACAGCCTCGATGGGACTGGGGTCTTCAAGGAGAGGGTTGAAGAGGTTTGGGGGGCACAAAGGAGGAGAGGGTTGAAGAGGTTTGGGGGGCACAAAGGGTATGGTGAAAAGTCAGATTCAGAGAGTATGGTTTGTTGGTGGTGTTATCAACCAGGCCATTTATGGAGAGATTGCACCTATTGAACTTGGCCATCCCAACCCCAGGGTGGACCTTCGAGTCAGGAAAGTGCGGCCTGGCCTGCCACAATTCCCTACAGGCCCGATGGGAACGGCAAATCCGTATAGAATGTGTTAGGGTTGCACAGAGAACCAAGTGGGAAAGGGAAATATCCTATAAAAACGCAGAAAGCTGAAAAGGAGCCCTTTGTCGAGGTTGGTGTCGAAGGATTGTTGACACCTATGATGATAAACACTGGAGCTACGAATACTTGCGTCCAACCACAGTATTCCTACCACCTTTCCATGTCAAATAAATTTATTATGACTGTAGGATTCTAGGATATAGTGCAGTTGACCAGGTTTACAGTTCCAGTAAATTTACAAATGGATAGTAAAAGGGTCTACTTGCCTTTAATAGTCTCTAAGGGAACACCGATATTTTCTGGGTAGGGATGCTTCATTGAAGTTA
>NW_025199842.1:0-6181 GCF_004010195.1 Chiloscyllium plagiosum | reverse complement strand
ATTGACACCTGAATTTGATCTGACAAAATGCAATAAGTTTCATTTTACGGATTAAGCTCCATCTGCCTTTTCTCTATCAGAATCTGTAACCTGTCTACATATCGGTGTATCCGGATGTATCATTTGATAATTCCCAGCACTACCTGCAATTTTTGTGATGCCAGCGGAATACCAGTAGTTACGTATCCCTGTTCTGAAAACTACCATTCCATCCCACCTTTGTGTTTTCTAGGACCAAGCTACTTCATCTCGCCAGCTCAGCACGGATCCCACGAGAATCTCCATTTTGTTCCAGCCTCTTATGCGTACGTTATCAAATGCCTTGTAAAAGTCCACATCTATTGCCCTTCCCTCATCAACCGTCTTGTGTCCTCCTCAAAAAAACAAATCCAGTTGCTGAGTTGAACGTTTCAGCAGAAACCAATGCAATCTATCAGTAGAAGTCAATTTGCTTCCAAATTTGAAATTACCTGGCCAAAGAGTCTCTTCTCCAACACTTCCAGCACTGACATCACCAATGATAGAATAATTATCGAGATTATCTCTGTTAGTTTTCTGACACAGAGGAAAATCATTCGTCATTCTCCAGTCCTCTGGAACCTTGCATGAGGCCAAATATATGTGTTAAGGCCGCAACTTGTTCCTGCTTTTCCTCGAACAGTATCATGGGACAGATCGCAACTGGCACTGGAGGATTTGTCTGTCATAATGCATTTCAAGATACTCTAAATTAATTCCTTCATTACGTTGGATGCGATGGAATGCGGTTGTGGAAAATCATAGCAGGTCAAGTAGTATGAGAGTAGCAGGGGAGTCGACGTTTCGGGCAGAAACGTCCATCATGAGTGGGAAGGGGAACGGGGCTTAGAAACAAACAATGTTTGGACTGGTGGAAAGGGAGGTGGGGTGGCTATATTTGGATGCACCATCGATGTCAGTGGGAAGGGTGGAAATTATAGAGAGAAAGGATATGTCCAGGGTAAGTCAGGTCAAGTGAGCGGGGTTGTCAGAGGGCCGCGCCTGGGATGAGGTTCGAGGTGGGGAGATTTGGAAGCTGGTGACATCCATGTTGAGTCCAAAAATTTGTAAGCTCACAAGATGGAAGATGAGGTTTTCTGCTTCCAGTTTGCGTGTTGCCTTGTTTTGACGGTGGAGGAGACAAAGCATGAACATATCATGGCAGGAGTGGAAGAGGCTGTAGAACTGCCTGGCAACCAGGAGTTGGGGTTGATTCAAGATTGCGAAACAATGAAGTTTGCTGAACTGATCCCCCAGTTTGCACTCCTCTGTTCGATGTATGTGAGGCCACATTGGGAGCAAAGTATGCAATAAATAAAGTTCAAGGAAAGGCAGATAAAATTTGGATGGACTTGGAATGATGCTTTGCGGCTTTGGGCAGAGGTTAGAAGAGAGGTGTGATAGCAGATTGTGCATTTCCTGCGACCGCAAGCAAAACTGCCAGGTGTGGAGGAGTGGTTGGTAGGTTTATGGACTGAATGAGGGAATGGTGAGAAGATAGGTGTGGGGAAGCAAATTAACTTCAGTGGTGGTGTCACACTGCAGGTGGAAAAAGTGGCGGAGGTTGTTGTGTGAGATTTGGAGATACGTTTTTTGGGGCAGAACGGTGGCTCAGCACAGCACCAAGCACTCACGTTCGATTCCCGCCTCGGGCGACTATCTGTGGAGTTTGCATATCCTACTCCATCTGCGTGAGTTTCTTCCGAGTGCTCCGGTTTCCTCCCACAATCCAAACATGTGCTAGTCAGGTGACTATGCTAAATTATCCAAAGTGTCAGGTGTAAATGTTGGGAAATGTGTCTGCGTGGGTTACTCTTCGGAGGATTGGTGTGGATAATTTGAACAAAAGGGCTTGTTGCCATCCTGTAGGGAATCTAATCTAAAATCTACTTGAATATTGGGGCCAATGGAACTCTGTCCTTGATGTGGTTGGGTGTTGGTGGTAGTAGTTTTGAATGCAGGGTTGTTGTAGATGGAGTCGATGCGGTTTAGGGCATCATAGATCACGAGGGAGGGGAATTTATGGTCCTTGAATTATGAAGACACTTGGGATGTCCTGGAGTGGAATCATCACCTAAAGAGCACATAGCGAAGAGACGGAAGGAAATGGGATAATAGGTTTGCATCTTTTCAGAGGGAGGGTTGGAGGAGGTGCAGCTGAGTTAGCTGTGGGAGTCAGTGAATTTGAAATTGATATCTGTGCTAAGTTTATAGTCAAGAATGTCGAAGTAGATTTCCAGGAAAGGAATGGAGTTGTCAGAGATGGCTCAGGTCAATTTGAATTCAGGGTGAACAGTGTGGGTGAAGTTGATGAACGACTTGAGCTCGTCAGTCGGAATGCTCCAATCAACCCGACATGCCGGTGGACAACTATGTCAACTCCCCCTCCCACTCCCTCAATGACATGTCCATACTGGGTCTCTTCTTCATTCAAAATATGGGCACAAGAAAACTGGTGGAAGAACATCTCACCTTCCAGTTGTGGAGCTTACAACCTTTTGCCCTCATATAGACTTCCCCTGCTACCACATCCCCTCGATAATCTCCACACCGCTCCCTTGACCAGGCCAAATCCGTCCATCTTCCCTCACCTTCTATGTGCATCCACCTACCGCCATTCCAACTATCGCCTATTTATCTACCTTTCCCCGAGCCCCATCCCACTTCCTCTATTTATTTTTCTGCCTGCTTTCCCCTCCCAGGCCTGATGAAGGATCTAGCCAGGACGTCGATTCTCCCGCGTCTCTTATGCTGCTTGACCTGCTGCACATATTTCACCACCACATTTTATCAGGTCTGACTTTCGAGCATCTGCAACCCACACTATCTCCTTCATTATGTTGAACTGTTTGAGAGTATTCACATGCTTTTTCCTAATCTCAATATTCCTCACGTCCCCCTCTTTGGAGAACACTGATGCAAAGTACTCATTAAGGATCTCACCCATTCCTTATGGTTCGGCACATAATCCCATTACTTTATTCATAAGTGAGCTTCGTCTTCCCCAGCTAGCTTCTTGCTCCTAAACATTACAGGCATATGAATTGCCTCAGGAGTCCCTTATCTTTGTTGGCCAAGGATATTTCATGGACTCGTTTTGCTCTCGAACGTCCAGGTCCACGGTTCGATATATTCTTCAAAACCTGGTCTGTTTTTCTTGATTGCCCACACATTGGTTATGCTCCGTTATCTGATGAATTTGAAAACCTGTCATCCATGGTCCCAGAGTCATGCCATTCTTGTCCATCGTTTTCACAGGAACATGCCAGTCCAACACTTGAAGGCGTTGATGTGTAAAGATGTCCAGGTAGTCAGATGTTGATTTACACTTCAACTGTCTATTCTCAACACACAATATCTGATTCTTGCCTAATTCGATTATAGTTAACATTGCCCCTAACTTCACAACTTCAGCTGATGACGAGTATTGTCCTTCTCCACAAGAATTTGAAATCTTAGGGAATTATGGTCACTATTCCCTCAATAGTGGGAGTTTGATGACATTGACTCTCAGCAAAATCATTCAAAAGATATCTCCCGCAAAACAGCTGTGGTACGCTCTTGAACCATTAACGCAGTCTTCGTACTTTCTGACCTGCTACTCTGATTCCGACCTATCCCTCCCTAGCACACGAGCTTAAACACTCCCGAGTGCAACTATCAAACATCACTCCCAGGATTTTCGTGCCAATCCAGTTTACTTTCAATCAGTCCTTCTCGTAAAGGCGCAGTTTCAATTATATAGTTGTGAAGTGCTGCATTTTAGAAAGGTAAATCAGGACAGGACATATAAACGTAACAGTAAGGTTCTGAGGAGCGTTGCTTATCAAAGAGGATTTGGAGAGCATGTTTTAAATTTCTTGAAAGTGTAGTCTCAGGTCGATGGGATATTGCAGGAGGCATTTCTTATGTTATCATTAATAAAATCGTATGGAGTATGGTTGTGTAAATAGACAAAGCCCTTTCGCTGGTTTGGGAGACTTCAGAACGAGAGGGCACAGGAATACTGTCAGAGGGGAAATATCAAACAGAAATATGTGAGGTGATTCACTTTGGAAGGAGTAACAAGAAGAAAGAGTACTGAGCTAATGGTAAGATATATTGGCAGTGCAGATGAGTTGAACGATCTCGGTTTCGATGTAAATAGATCTCTGAAAATGGCAACACAGATTTAGACGGCTGTTAATTAGGCATATGGTGCGTTCGCCGTATTTGAACGAGGGTTTGAGTTTCGCAGCCAGGACGTCATGCTGCAACTCTGCTTAAACTCTGGTGCAGCCGCACTTAGACTATGGTGTAGAGGTCTGGTCACCGCAGGAAGGACGTGCAAGCGATGGAAACGGTTCAGAGGAGATTTACGAGGATGTTGTCTGGTATGAAGGGAAGGTCTTGGGAGTAAATTGCTGTGGCACCTGATGCCGTTTTATTGAGAAGAAGAAGGATGAGACGTGAAACATACAAGATAATCAGAGGGTTAAATAGTTAGGACAATGAGAGCCATTTTCCTCGAATTGCGATGGTGAACACGAGGGGACATAGCTTTTAATTGATGGTCGATAGATATAATGGAATAGTGTGTGATGAAGGGACTTCAGATTGTTTCCACAGATCGGTGCAACATCAAGGTCCAAAGGTCCTGTACTGAGCTGTATTATTCTATTTTCTGTGTTCTGTTTGAAAGGGACTTACGTGTCAACCTTTTGGCGCAAAGGTTGCTGTGTGTATAGAATTAGCTTCCAGGGGAAATGGTGGAGGCTGATGAAATGACAACATTTAAAAGACATCTAGACGAAGGCCTGAATCGAAAGAGTTTCGAGGGATATGGAGCAAGTGCTTGCAAATGGGACGAAATTAATTTAGAATATCTGCGTGGCATGGGCGGTTTGGACGGAAAGATCTGTTTCCATGCTGTACATTTCATGATTCGATGATTCTACGTCCCACCTTCTCTGGACGATATCTCAATGATCTGCATTCCTTAAGCTTGCCCCGCCCCAAACACACATGCCACCAAATTAAACATATATTCAATATACTATGTCTCAGGTCCTAACCTCATTTTCACGTAGTATGGAGACTAATGCTGAGATTATTACCCGTCGGTTCCTTCTTTTTAGACGTATTTACCAGATTTTTGATGCAGATTTTCATATCAATGTCATTATGGCTAATGTGGCCAATTATTTCAGTATATCTGCTATGGACGTTATTATGGCAGTGATGTAGTTAACTTCGTGTTGCCATGTATGCCCCCGATCATGTCACAGGGTTCCAGTAACAATTATTGGCAGGGCATTGTGATAGGTGAGTAAAATAACTGGGAGATGAGCGAATGCTGAAGTTGATGGTGTTGTAATGTGGTAGGTTAAGAATGATGGTAGGAACCAGAGTGGCAAACGATGATTGCTTTCTAAAGATAAAACAAGCCAACATGATTGGCTATGTTAATGTTAACCAAAAAGCGCGGGACCAACAAACTGTATAAACTGGAGGAGAGAAAAAATAAAGAAATTGTGGGGAGCCAGGAAAGCCGTTTTGCTGGCTCCCTCAACTTTGCTTTTGTGAGATTAAAATTTAATTTCGTGAAGGATTTTCTGCGTCTCCTGTTTCTTTTAATCTAGAACATGGAATGTTTTTCTCCACAACACTGTTCACCCGTTTTATGATGCTGCCAAATTTCGTTTGCATTCATTTAAACACTACCACAACAACCAAGTTCAAATTTAAACATATGATCTGTCAAACTAGGAATCCTTCTGGAATCTGTCTTTTGTTACTATTACCTAAAGTCATAACAGTTTCAAAGTGTTAAATCTGCTAATTTTGCATAATTTCTTCCTGTTCCGTGTTTAAACACTGAAACTACTTTATGATACATACTGAGTTTTTTTTTCTGTTTAAGCGCAATCTATTGCATTAGTTACTCTTAGCGTGAAAATGGCTGTATTAACTCGTTTATCTTTAATAAGGCCAGTACCAGATAGAAACAACAATTCGAAGTAATCGTGTCTCTCGTGGTGTGCATCAACTATAAATAGGTACATCACAATCCTTACTTCAAAAGTAACGAGGTACCCATTCACTATTCTTCTCGCAAATGCATGCTCCTGTAAAGCGCCGATATTAGTAGCTTGTTACTCTGAGAATAGTGTACGCTTGGAAT
>NW_025199841.1:0-6181 GCF_004010195.1 Chiloscyllium plagiosum | reverse complement strand
AACCCCGCCTCCAAATCCAAGAAATATACTTTCAAAAAATACCACCCCCTCCCACACACACCCACACGCACGCGTTCATACTCACACACGCTTCACACCCGGCAAAGCAAGTTCCGATTAAACAGGCAATAACCCAGGTATGCAATGCATCGCATGGTCTCTCTACACGTTGCTGCTCTTGTGTTCTAAATCCAGGGTGAGTTGTACAGTGCACGGTGGGAATGGGTTCAGAATAAACTGAACGCTCCCCTTCAGTGATAAGCCACCTCTCTTCCCTCCACCCTACGCGCCACATTCCTCCCCATTCCAACCCAATTCCACCCCAACCCACCCCCCAAAACATTCGATTAGTTAAGCAGTTATCCGCATTGTATTTTTTTAACCACGTGGACCTCAACATCTTGTGATGTAAAATCTAAATGTACTGTAGGGAGCATTCTCGTAGGCTGCGTGGAGCACGTATGTAACAGAGATTTAGTGCAATGGTTTACATAAAGATGTGTTGCCTGTTTGGTATTTATATGCCTGTATATGTGCCTGTGCACGTCAGTACTTTGTGGATCTATGCGTCTATCAGGTACACATGTAGAGAAACAGATGAAATCATTATATTGTGTGTTCTATGCCAAGACTTTGGGATAGAAGGTGTGGTGCAGCGAAATAAGATCAACATCCCGTTGTCCAGAGACTGTGGTTCAGCTTCATGTGCACTGAATCAAATACTGTGTACATCAGGTAGTGGATTCCACATGTTCGGTTTTGTGTCAGCGCCCGAGATGAACTTTTTGCTGCCCATGATACACACGGAGACGGCTCTGTTTGTGCAATACTTAAAGATACACAGTCAAAGTAACCAATTAGAGTGGGGCATTTGAGATAATCATTCGGGGCAGAATTACTTGGCATTTGGAAATATAATTGGGCTCCTAATGAAAGTCGATGCCGATCTTAGTCATGGCAAGTGGTGTTTGACTTGAAGAAATGGTTGAAGTTGATGGGGATAATGCAGTTGGTACCGTGTATATGGACTTCAATAGGCATTTCATCAAATATCACAATAGACTTGTTTTAAAGCCCATTGGATTAAAGAGGCAGTGACTGCAAAGATGTAAAGTTGGGTAAAGGTCAGAAAACAGATTATTGGTGAGGCTTGTTTTGTAGATAGGAAGAATGCGTACCATTAATATTGGAAGAGTCAGTATTATAACAACTCTTCTATATGATCTTTAGTCATAACTTGGACCTGGATATTACAGGCCAACATTTCAAAGTTCACAGACATTGCAAAACTTGGAAATGTAGTAAGCAATGCAGAGGAGTAGACATCAAAAAGACAATGACAGACTGGTAAAATGGGCAAACACATGGCAGATAAAGTTTACAGAAGAGAAGTCTGGGCTATTATATTTTGATAGAGTATAGAAGGTGAAGAAATTAAACTTTTTAAAATTCAGTCACGGGATGTGGGCATCACTGGCTCAGCTAGAATTTATTGTCTATCTCTAATTGCCCGGAGGGCAGTTAAGAGTCAATCGCATTGCTATAGGTCTGTAGTCACATGTAGGCCAGACCAGGTGACGATGGCAGATTTCCTTCCCTGAAGGATATTAGTGAGGAGGATGGGATTATCCATAACAATTGACAATGGTTTCATGGTCATCAGTAGTTTCATAAATCCAGACTTTTTTGATGAAATCAAATTCCTCCATTTACCATGGCAGGATTTAAACCCAGGCCCTCAGAATATTAGCTGAGTTTCGGGAGTAATTGTCTAGTAATAATGCTACTTAGCCATAGTATCCCCAGGATGGCACAGTTATTAAAGGGATGCAGAGAGAAGGAGATGGGGGTGTCTGCAATTATTGAAGATGGGTAGGAGAAGTTGAGAAGGTTATTTTTTTTTAAAAGAAAATGTTTCTTCAGTTTATTAACAGAGAAATACAGCACAATGTATTTTCTAAGCCACCGATTAGAAGTCATCTGGAGTATTGCTGCCAACTCTATATACCGTGTTTTTGGAAGGATGCCAAGTCCTTTTAAGGCAGTGAATGGTACCTGGCTTCATGATATAATTTAAGTACTTTGTTCTTTCATAGGATCTGGATGTCACTGGCCAGGCCAGTATCTGTTGGTCCTCTAATTGCCCTTGAACTGAATGGCTTGCTTGGCCATTTCACCACATTGTTCAGAGTCAACCCTATGGCTTGGATGTGGATTTACATGTAGGCCAGACCTGATAATGAAGCAGATTCCCTTCCCTAAAGGACATTAATAAACCAAATGGATTTTTATGACATGATGGAGTTTGATGATAGTTTAATAGCCACTATCATTGAGACTAGCCTTCAATTCCAGACTTTAAAAAAAATAATTTAAATTCTACCATTTCCCCAAAGATTAGAGATGTTGGTTTTTTTTTAAGAGCAAAGAAAGTTAAGAGAACATTTGTTAGAGATGTACAAAGTAATTGAAGATTTTGCTTGAGTATGTAAGGAAAATCTATATCCAGTTGTAGCAGGAATAGTATCAGATGACACAAGGGCCTTTGGTGGCACAGTAGTAATGTCCCTACCTCTGTGCCAGAAGGGCTGAGTTTGAGTTCCATTTGTTCCAGAGATGTGTAATACCATCTCTGAACAAGTTTATTAGAAAATATCTATCAGAAGACACAGAATGAGGGTGATCACCAAGACAACACAAGGAAACAATTTTCTTGCGCAAATTTCTGTGTTCTGCTGGGTGTAGAGCAGATTCAAACAGAATTGAATTAATTCTTGAAGGAGAAAAATTAAATAAAAGTTGAAAGTTAAAGAAACATTAAATTACGGGGAAAGAGTAGGGATGTGAAATTAATTGGAAAGTTCTACAAAGTTCGCACTGTCACAATGGACTGAATGTTTTTTTACTGTGCAGGAACGCTATGAGTCTATGATTCTCATTTTTAATTAAGAGTATTAGGGAAGGTGAAACTAAGGCCAAGGAATCCTATGACAGAGGAGAAATATCTCTACACCAGGACCTGTTGGTCATGGAAGGTGTGTTTGCATCAATCAGGTTAATGGCCAGCTTGTAAAAGCTTCCAGTAGATTACATATCAGGCAATAAGGTGTGATAGAGTTTCTTACTGATCCTACAGAGGGCAAGGGAAAACCATTACTGTGCTTTGCAATGATAATGGACCAATCTTTTCAAAGTCAATTGTCTAATCCTTAGAAACAAAGATAGGAGAAAAAAGCAGACCAGAATGAAGGTGGTAGATACAGTTAAGACATATGCTGGCTATGATCTAACTTGACAGCAGAATATGCTCAAACTCCTGAATCATATCATCCTATTTCTAATGGTCCTATGCACCTTGCAACATCATATACAAAGGAACATTAGACTAATACACAAAAATACAACAAAGTACCGTGATATTGGCAATCAAAAACCAAAAAGGAAAAAGCTGGAAAATTCAGCAGGTCTTGTAACATCAATGGAGAGGAAGCAGAGATTATGTTTGAAGTACAATTCTGAAGAAGCGACACTGGACAGAAAACATTATCTCTGCTTTCTCTCCACAGATATTGCCAGACCTGTTCATTTTCTCCAGCATACCATAGAACATAGAACCTAGAACATTACAGCGCAGTACCCTCGAACTAATCTGAAGCCTATCTATCCTACACTATTCCATTCTCACCTATATGTTTATCCAATGACCATTTAAATGCCCTTAAAGTTGGCAACCCTACTACTGTTGCAGGCAGGGTGTTCCATGCATCTACTACTCTCTGAGTAAAGAAACTACCTCTGACATCTGTCCTATATCTATCACCCTTCAATTTAAAGCTATATCCCCTTGTGATAGCTATCACCATCCGTGGACAAAGGCTGTCACTGTCCACCATCTCTAAACCTCTGATGATCTTATATGTCTCAATTAAGTCACTTCTCAACCTTCTTCTTTCTAATAAAAACAGCCTCAAGTCCCTCAGCCGTTCCTCATAAGATCTTCCCTCCATACCAGGCAAAATCTCCACAGAACACTTTCCAAAGCTTCCACATCCTTACTTTCAGCAGTGACTAGAACTGTACACAATACTCCAAGTGCAGCCACACCAGGATTTTGTACAGCTGCAGCATGATTTTGTGGCTCCGAAACTCAATCCAATAAAAGCTAACACACCATACGCCATCTTAACAACTCTATCAATCTGGGTGACAACTTTCAAGGAACCATGTACATGGACACCGAGATCTCACTGCTCATCTACACCATCAAGAATCTTGCCATTAGCCCAGTATTCTTTATTCCTGTTGCTCCTTCCAAAGTGAATCATCTCACACTTCTCCGCAATAAACTCCATTTACCACCTCTCAGCCCAGCTCTGCAGCTTTTCTATGTCCCCCTGTAACCTGCAACATCCTTCAACACTATCCACAACTCCACTCAGCTTACTGTCATCTGCACATTTACTAACCCATCCTTCTATGCCCTCATCCAGGTTATTTATAAAAATGACAAACAGTGGTGGACCCAAAACCGATCTTTGCGGTACACCACTAGTAACTGAACTCCAGGATGAACATTTCCCATCAACCACCACCCTCTATCTTCTTTCAGCTTACCAATTTCTGACCCAAACTGCTAAATCACCCTCAATCCCATGTCTCCGTATTTTGTGCAATAGCCTACCGTGGGGAACCTTATCAAACACCTTACTGACATCCATATATACCACATCAACCACTTTACCTTCATCCACCTGTTTAGTCACCATCTCAAAGAACTCAATCAGGTTAGTGAGGCACGACCTACCCTTCACAAAACCGTGTTGACTATCTCTAATCAAATTATTCCTCTTGAGATGATTATCAATCTCATGTCTTACAACCCTTTCCAACAGTTTACCCAGAACCAAAGTGAAGCTCACTGTCCTATAATCACCACGGTTGTCCCGACTCTCCTTCTTAAACAAAGTCTCTCAGTGTCAGGGACCCTGGCGAGTGGTCACCTGATGCCCTGAAGTAGCCAAACAAGGACTTTTTCTTGGTGGCTCTGGACCAGTAGTAACCCGAGGGGCTCTGGTGATGTCATCTGGGTACCTGTCCTGGTGGACCTGGGCTGTGCCCTCTCCTGATTGGACAGCACACAGTCACCTGAGAGGCTCCTGGTGCTAATGAGTAGATGCCCCTGCCCAATGTTTACCAACACCATGGCCCCCACCCCCGCCCCCCACCCTGCCATGGTCAGGCACTGCAGGCCCAGCCCCACCATCGATCATCCTGACTCAAGGACCCTCTCCACGTTCAACCTCACAATCCCCAGGATTGGACGTTGTTACTGGGGGTGGGGAGCGGGAAGGGATGCTGACTGGGAATGAGGAGCTGCCAACTCTCTGATTGGTGAGGAATCTCTTGGAGGTTGAATCTCTAATGTCAAAGGGACAGGCATTGAGGGTGTACTGGACAGGTCAGAGGTTATAGTCCAAGGTTATGGTCCGAAGTTATGGTCAAGGTCAGGGTCAGGATTTGGTTAGGACCAGATTCGGATCAGGGATCAGAGTTCAGGGTTCAGTTTAGGATCAGGGTAAGGTTGGGAGTAGGGGTTACGTGATGATGGTGGGAGACTGGAGTCAGAACTCCCACACCCTTCCATTTCCCAGCTGAAAGAGCTAATATGGTGTGGGCCCTGGGGCTGTGATCACTGCTGCTCCATGACTCCAGTTTTGGGTGTGAGAGAAGGACAAGGGCACACCAGTTAAAAATCACACAACACCAGGTTACAGTCCAACTGGTTTAATTGGAAGCACTAGCTTTCAGAGCGCTGCTCCTTCATCAGGTGGCTCCTTCATCAACAATGTTTGTCTGTGTAGAGTTTGCACATTCCCCATGTCTGCGTGGGTTTGTTCTGGGTGCTCCGGTTTCCTCTCACAGCCCATAGATGTGCAGCTCAGGGTGGATTGGCCATGGGGAATTACCCGTCGCATCCTGGGCTGTTCAGGCTATGTGTGTGAGTGATAGCAGTATAGAAGGGTGGGATACCTTTTTGTGGGTTGTTGCATTCCTGATGGGCCGAATCATCTCTGTCTACACTGTAAAGCTGCTAAATAATTTTTGCACAGATCCATTTGGCCCATCCAGCCTCTGATGAGATCTATCCAGATCTGAGCTACAGGGAGAGGCTGAACAGGCT
>NW_025199840.1:3146-6180 GCF_004010195.1 Chiloscyllium plagiosum | reverse complement strand
CATTCAACACAATGACTAAATTACATCTCACTGAAGGAGGCCATGCAACCTTTCTGGGCATCTACACAGGAACAGGGAAGGTCTGGATAACCAGCTGGAAATATAGAGTAGAGGTAATTTTCAGCTTGGAAAGCTGTAACTAGTTGAATTCCTCAGGGATCAGTGTGAGTTTATCAACAGATTACAATCCAGACTGATGCCTTGGATGAAGGGGCTGAATGGACTGGAGCGCAGTTTGCTCATACACCAGGATAAACATTCAATCAGGTGTCAAGTGGAGGCAGAGCATCTGCAATGGCATACAGACAGGGGAGGGCAGTGAGTAAACCTGTGACAAAAAAAATCAGTACAATGTGGGTGACTGGAACTTTGTGTTTTGGGGAAACAATAAACCAACTGTAAATAATTTAAATTGAGAGAGAATGCAGAACTTGGCTGTATACAGGGATTTGTGTGTCTTAGTAGATGAATCACATCAAGTTGCTCTGAAGATGCAGCAATTCATTTGGAAGGGAAGCGGAATGATGCTGTTTTGTGCAATGGGTATCGGGTTTGAACTTAGCGATATTTTCCTGCATCAGTACAAGGCATTGCAGAGACCACGTCTGATGTATTGCTTGAAGTTATGATCCCCACAACTGATAAAAAAGCTAAATTGCTTTCAAATATTACAAAGATGCTTATCTTTACTTGGCCTTCGGATGAAGGCACATGACGGATTACCAGTTTCGGCCTGAGATGTTCTTATTGACCATACAAGATCACGAGGAGAGTGCAGCTGGTGAATATCTGACGGATATTTCCTCTTGTGTGGGAGAATAAAACTGGGGATGTAATTTAAGAATAAGACAAGTTCTGATGCAGGGTCACTAGAAACGTTAACTCTAATTTCTCTTCAGACATGCTGCCAGACCTGCTGAGCATTTCCAGCAATTTCTGTATTTCTTTCAGAATAAAACACATGCATTTTAACGTAGATATGGTGAAGACATTAAACGTTTTATTTTATATTACGCAGGCACATATAAACACATCCTCAAATCAAGTAGGGTAAATTATTGGTTATTGAAATTGGTTATTGGTTATTGCACCTACATGAAGCAGGAAATGTGATGGAGTCATATCGTTCAGACAATGTTCAAGGAGATTTCACATGGTCCAGTTTGGGGAGTAATAACGTCATTGAATCAACTTGGAGATGGAAAAGTGTAATCTGTCTGAGAAAGAACAGTCTGTTCCTCCCTTTCTCTTTCCCTATCCCTCATCACAGCAATGTGTGCAAGGAAAAAGAAAGCGCAGTCGGTTTTATCACTCATGGAGGATTACGGATGAGGAGTCATTGGAATCTCCCCACTGCTTGAAGGAAAGGGAACTCAGCCAATTTCATCTGTTCCGGGAAGGAATCACATTTTCAGAAGCTTGTGTGAGCAGAATAACTTCAGAAGTAATTACTAAGACTCGATAGTGGTGGGGCGGGGGATGCAGACAGGAGATTCTGTGCGATTCTATGGCTGCAAATGGGAATTCAGGATGGTGTGTAGCCTCACACATGCCAGGGTCCAGGGTTCTCAAGGGAGAGGGGCAGCAGCCAGAAGTCATTGTGCACGTTGGTACAAATGACGGAGGTAGAAATAGGGATGAGGTCCGGCAGACTAATTGCAGAGAGCTAGGAAAAAAGATAAAAGCCAGGATCATGACAGTGGTAATATCGGGTTTATTTCCAGTACTACATGCTAGTGACGGTAAGAACAGAAGGTTATGGCAGATGAATGTGTGGCTAAAGAATTGGTGCAGGGGGCAGAGATTCCGACTTTTAAATCATTGGGATCTTTTGTGGGGCACAAGCAAACTGTTCAAGAGGGACGGGCTATACCTGAACTGGAGGGAGTCCAATATGTTGCCAGGCAAGTTTGCTCGTGCTACAAGGGAGGGTTCAAACTAGATTGGCTGGGGCTGGGGAGGCTATTAAGCGTGGGATCCTCAACAGCAGGGAGAAAAGTGCGAAGATGGAAGGAGATACAGTAATCAGAAACAGTAAAGTGAAGAGAAAGGTCAGGCAGGAACACGACAGAGGGCAAGGAAAGGTCAGGTTGGATTAAATTGCATCTGTTTCAATGCAAGATGGCTGACAGCTAAGGCTGATGAACTCAGGGCGTAGATAAGTACGTGGGACTGAGATATTATAGCCATTACACCAACAGGACTAAGGGAGAGACAGGATTGGCAGCTTAAGGTACCAGGTTATAGCTGCTTTTGGCGGGATAATGGTGGTGGAAGGAGCGGAGGGGTAGTTGCATTTTTGATTAAGGGGAGTATCACAGCTGTGATCAGATATAAAACAATTGAAGAATCATCCAGTAAAGCTTTGTGGGCGGAGCTAAGAAATATGGAGGGAGACAGTGTGAGTTACAGGGAGAGGTTGGTCAAGCAATGACATTTTTCTTTAGAGCATAGGAGACTGAGGGGGACTGATGGTGGGACGGGTTTGTTAAAAAATACGCAAGATCATGAGAAGCATGGATATGGTGAACGAACCAAGTCTTTTTTTCCCAGAGTTTTGTAATCGAGGACGAGAGTGCGTCAGTTTAAGGTTAGAGCAGAAATAATAAAAGAGACCAAGAGGGGCAAATATTTCTCAGAGCAATACGCATATGGAATGAGCTGTTAGTGAATGAGGTTGAGGCATTAACATTAACAATATTTCAAAGGCACTTGGTAAAGTACATGGATAGGAAAGGTTCAGAAGCATATGGGCCAAGTGCAGGGAAATGGGGTTAGTATGGATGGACATTAAGGTCAGCATAGATTAGTTTGGACCAAAGGGCCTGTCTTCACGCAGTAGGACTCTCTGACTCTACAAGTAGAGTAACATTTGGGCCAAACTCTATTTTGTCCTTTTGTCATGAGTTCCAATAATATTTGGACAATGTTCTTTCAAGTTAAAATCGCAGAGATTTTGATTTCCATTTTTTTTATCAAGTGTGTGTGTGTGTGTGTGTGTGTGTGTGTGTGTGTGTGTGTGTGTGTGTGTGTG
>NW_025199840.1:0-2431 GCF_004010195.1 Chiloscyllium plagiosum | reverse complement strand
ATCATTGGCCATTTCACTAACCTAGTAATAATTAATTTTTTTGTGACCAGTGGAAGAATGGGACTGGAAAAGGGAACAGTGATCTAAAAACACAGTTAACTATCAGCTCAGTGAGACTAACGTCAGTGTAGTGTAGGTTGTTTGAGGGTGTTTTGAGGGATATTATTTACATGCATTTAGAAAGACAAGGACTGGTTTGGGGTAGTCAACGTGGCTTTGTGCGATGGAAATCAAGTATCATTAATGTGATCGTGTCTTTTGAGGACGTGACAAAGAAGATTGACGAAGGTTCTCTGATGTACATTGTTTACACTGGCTACAGCAAGGCGTTTAATAAGGTTCCTCATCCTAACAGATTACTAAGGTTAGGTTACATGGAATCCAGGGAACGTTAACCATTTAGATACAAAATTGTCTTGAAGGTAACGGATTGTTTTCCAGACTGGAGGCCTGTGGCCAGGGGTGTGCTGAAAGATTCGCTGCTGAGCTCACTGCTTTTCATCATGGATATAAATAACTTGGATGTGAATATCAGAGGCATGGTTAATAAGTTTACAGATAACATCAACAAGGTGGTGCAGCGGACAGGAAGAAGATTATCTTAGACTACAGCGGCACCGTTGACCATCAAAGGGCCAAGAACTGGCAGATGAGTTTAATTTAGATATTTTTGAAGTTTTGCATTTTGGTAAATTAAAGCAGGGTCGTACCTTCGGGAATGTTACAGAACAAAGAGACCTATAGGTGCAGGTTCACAGTTCCTTGAAAGTGGAGTCGCAGGTAGATAGGACGGTGAAGAACACGTTTGACATGCTTGCCTTAATTGGTCAAAGCTTTGAGTATAGGAGTTGATGTGTCATGTTACCCCTATACAGGACGCTGGTGAAGCCACTTTAAGAATACTGCGCACAATTCCGTTGGCTCTGCTGATGGGAGGATGTCGAGAGGGCGCAGAAAAGATTTACAAGGATTTTTCGCTACAGGGAGGTTTGAGATTTAGGTACAGGATGAACAGATTCAGGCTTTTCACCTGGACTGCAGGAGGGTCAATGGTGACATGAAAGTGGATTATAAAATCCTGAGGGGCATGGATAGTCTGAATGACCAAGGTGTTTTTCCCAGAGTTAGGGGAGTCCAGAACTAGACGGTATTGGGGAAAGATTTAGAGTGGACCTTAGGAGTTACATTTTCATGCCAAAGGTGATACGTGTACAGAAGGTGCAGTTAGAGAAAATGTTTAAAGTGGGTACAATTACACATTCAAAATATATTGGGATAGGTACGTAAATAGGAATGGTTCAGAGGGATATGGGGCAAATGATGGCAAATGGGACTAGATCAGATAGGGATATCTGGCCGATGTGGGCAAGCTGAAATAAAGGATCTGTTTCTATGCTGTATGACTCTCTAATTCTATAAGAGAGATGGGGAAAATTCTAAAAGGGCATTTCAAGTGAGAATTTTCTTCCCCAGAAGTTTGAAATTCCTCTTTGTTTACGTTTATTCAAAGCTGCGTTAGTTAAGTATTTGACAGAGCAGTGAGTCACAGAGAATGGGATACAGACAGTAAAGTGGAGCTGAGACAACAACCTGATCAACCACAGTCTTAGTCCCTGGTGGAGAAGGGTCAAAGTGTCTAATTACCCACTCCTGCTCCTCAGTCCCATGTTTCTGTGTCAGACAGTAAAGTGGAGCTGAGACAACAACCTGATCAACCACAGTCTTAGTCCCTGGTCGAGAAGGGTCAAAGTGTCTAATTACCCACTCCTGCTCCTCAGTGCCATGTTTCTGTGTTCCTTTCAGCCCCTCAAAACTACTAGACAGGAGCAGTTGGATGCTACTTACTGATATAACCTGGTGCACAGAAACAACCTCTCAAGTCTGTCCTACACGGTTTAGGAGATTTGGAAAATAGAATTGGAAAATTCAGGCTGGGTATGAAACAGGCCCCTCATCTCTCTATACGGAGCTTCCCCTCTCTGTAACTTGTGCTCCATTTGTTGGTCATGTTGTAGACCCAGATTCACTGTGAACACAGCCACGAGACCTCACCCAGAGATGGCTCACAGAATCCTCTGGTCTCTCTGACTGCAAAATTCAATAACAGACCTTCCAGGAAAATAACACCCACTAACATTCCAATAACAGAATGGGAGAACATCGGAAACAGGAGGAAATTGTTCAAACCCCAATCCTGCCTTGCTCTTACTAAGATCATGACTGATCTGCTCTAGGTCTCAAAGCCTCTTTCATGCCCGATTGCTACTAGCCCTCACCTCTCTGATCGGTCAAAATCCATCTAAATCCTCTTTAAATAGTCTCATACAAGATATAACATAGAACATTATAGCACATTATGGTTCCTTTGGCCCTCAACGTTGCACCGACCTTTTGTCCGACTCTCAGATCAGACTAACCTACATGCACTACT
>NW_025199839.1:2906-6180 GCF_004010195.1 Chiloscyllium plagiosum | reverse complement strand
GGCTGAGGAGTGGCAGATGGAGTTCAACCCTGTGAAGTTTGAGGTTGTCCATTTTGGAAGGAAAAATAAAAATGCGGAATACAGGGTTAACGGTAGGGTTCTTAGTAAGGTGGAGGAGCAGAGAGATCTTGGGGTCTGCGTTCATAGATCTTTGAAATTTGCCACTCAGGTGGATAGAGCTTGTAAGAAGGCCTATGGTGTATTAGCGTTCATGAGCAAAGGAATGAATTCAAGAGTCGTGAAGTGATGTTGCAGCTGTATAGGACCTTGTATAGGCCACATTTGGAGTACTGTGTGCAGTTCTGGTCGCCTCACTTTCGGAAAGATGTGAAAGCGTTGGAGAGGGTGCAGAGGAGATTTACCAGGATGTTGCCTGGAATGGAGAATAGGTCGGACGAGGATAGGTTGAGAGTGCTAGGCCTTTTCTCATTGGAACGGCGAAGGAAGAGGCGTGACTTGACAGAGGTTTATAAGCTGATCAGAGGAATAGATAGAGTGGACAGTCAGCAACATTTTCCCCGGGTACAACAGAGTGTTACAAGGGGACATAAATTTAAAGTAAAGGGCGGAAGGTATGGGGGATGTCAGGGATAGGTGCTTTACCCAGAGAGTGGTGGGGGCATGGAATGCGCTGCCTATGGGAGTGGCAGCGTCAGAATCATTGGTGGCCTTTAAGCGGCAATTGGATAGGTACATGGATGGGTGCTTAGCTAGGATAAATGTTCGGCACAACATCTTGGGCCGAAGGGCCTATTCTGTGCTGTATTGATCTATGTTCTATCTATGTTCTATACATTTCATTGGGCACTGGAGATTTCTCCACCTTTATGCCTGTGAAAACATTTAATACCTCCTCTTTATTAATCTTAACATGTTCTGGAACCTCAGCATTCCCAGCTGAAATCCCCGGCTACAATGCCTTTCTCCTGTGAGAATACAGATGGGAAGTATTCATTGAAGACCTCACCTGCTTTCGCTGACTCCATGCACAGATTGTGCCTTTGTTTTCTCACAGGCCTCCCTCTTTCGCTGGGAATCCTTTTACTCTCACGATGCTGATAAAATACCTGTGGCTTTTCTGCAATCGTATCTGCCAAATACATTTCATGACCATTGTTTGTCCCTCATTTTCGACAATCCCCTTGCACTCTCTATACTTGTGAATGGCTTCACCTGATTTTATTGAACTGGATTTTCTTTATCAAACTCACGATATCACTTGATCAGTATTCCCTGGACTTGCTGCCTTTACTATTCACATTTCAAGGAGCACACTGGCCCTGCGTTCTCACTGCATCACTTTAAAATAGTCCACTTTCCTTATATGGACCCAACTGCAGGGAGTTCCTCCCTGTCTCTGTTTGCCAGATCCTCTGTAATGATCGTGATACTGATAGGAGACTCAGTTGTGAGGGGGACAGACAGGAGACTGTGTGGCTCCAGAAGAGATTCCAGGATGGTGTGCTGCCTCCCAGGTACCAGGGTCAAGGATGTCTCTGAGTCGTTATTGAACATTATGAAGGGGGAGGGTGAACATCCAGAGGTCATTGTGCACATCGGTCCACATGACAGAGGTAGACAAAGGGATGGGGTCCTGTGAAATGAGTACAGGGAGTCAGGTGAGAAGTTAAAAAAACAGGATATTGACCTTAATAATCTCCAGATTACTCCCAGTGCCAAGTGCCAGTGAGGATAGAAAGAGAAAGGTAGGCCGGATGGGTGTGTGGCCGAGGAGCTGGTATTGTGGGCAGGGTTTTCAGTTCTTGGATCATTGGGATCTCTTCTCGGGTAGAGGGGACCTGTACAAAGGGGATGGCTTGCACTTGAAGCAGAGGGGCACAAGTATCCCAGGGAGGAGATTTGCTAGTGTTACCAGGAGGATTTAAACTAGTTTGGCAGGGGGTTGAGACTCTGAGTGAGAGAGGGACCATCGAAAAGTCAGGGGAAATACATCAGCCATCAAGAGCAAGTTACCTATTCAGGATATCTAGGGGCACAGTCGAGGGAGGGAAAGATATCTGGTTTAAAGGGCATTTATTTCAACACACGAGGCCTGACTGGTAAGGCAGACGAACTCAAAGCATGGATTAGCTCTGCGGACTGGGATATTATAGCCATAATAGAAACATGGCTGAGAGAAGGGCAGGACTGGCAGCTCAGTGTTCCAGGATAAAGAAACTACAGGCGTGACAGAAGGACAAGTAAGTGAAGAGGGGGAGTTGTCCTTTTGAATAGGAAGGACATAACACCTGTGCATCGAGACAATACCGTTAAGCAGTCATCAAATGAGGCCGTAAATTTAAAAGCTAGAAACAAAGAGGGGATGGTCAGTCTGCTGGGATCGTGTTCTAGACCCTCAAATAGCCAGCGGGTACGAGAGTATTAAAAATAATAGAGTAGTATTGGATGGAGATTTTAACTTTCCGTGGATTGACTGGGTCACCCAGAGTGTAAAAGGCCCGTACTGGGTGGAATTTGTAAAATGTATCCAAGAAAGTTTCCTAAAACAAGACGTAGAGGGCTCTACGCTACTCAGGCGGGTGCAACACTGGACCTGTCCTCAGAAAACGAGGTCAAGCAAGTGACTGAAGTATCAGTCAGAGAGCACATTGCGTCCAGTGATCACAACTGTCTTTGTTTTAACATAGTTGTGGACAAAGATCAGACAGGTTGACAAATTTAGGTCTTAAACTGGAACTGGGCCAATATTGGGACCATTCAGCAGGATTGAGCAGGGGTTGATTGGGTGAAGGTAAAACTCACACAACACCAGGCTATAGTTCAGATGGTTTGACAAAGGAACCTCGATTATCTGAACGAGATGAATGGGCACTATTTAGTTCGGATAATTGAGTGTTCGGTTAATCGATTCAATACCTTTCCTTTGGGGCTCGGAGTTTTCAGTCCAGTCTGCTCCCTGTTCAGGTGACTCGGCAGCAGCAAGCCATGAGCGAGCCCCCACACCCTGCCAAACCCCAGAAACACACCGCACTTGCCTCCAAACACATCCAAATACATCCCCACCCGCCTCTTAACGTCGCCCCCCAAACCGACCCAACAGCGAATCCTGCCCCCAAAACTATCTGACACCACCCTCCACCGGCCGCCTGCCCCCACCTCCCAGACACAGTCTACATCACCCTCAGCCCGTCCCCAAACCCGTTCAACACCGCCCCCCGCCCACCACACCCACCGTCCAATCCATGTCCACGCCCATGCCCCCGTAAGTGTTACCTAGGTAAGCGGATAGTGAAGAAGGTGTTTGGTATGCTTT
>NW_025199839.1:0-2445 GCF_004010195.1 Chiloscyllium plagiosum | reverse complement strand
TCTCGGTGTGATATTACTCATTCACTCAGCTTCATCACCCAACAGTCGATCTGAGATAGTTACATCCCTCGCTATTTGCACAATGCGTTATTCAAAGAAACACTGACAAAAACATTCAAGGAGGATCTTGGATAATATCACTCTTGCCACTGTGTCTGTCCCAAATTATACAAAGATTGAAGTCTCCAAAAACTATCTCACCACCTTTGCTACAATTTCTAATGAATTCCTGTTTAATACAGGGATGAGCAATGAAATACTGCAAGACAGCATAAACACTGTTCTCCAGCTTGTGTTTTTGACACGTAATACCCAGAATTTCCATTCAGACTGATTCAGCTGCATAATATGAGGCCAAATGCTTTCTCTGTAATGGCCTTGTTATCCATTAGTGTCAGTGGTCCCATTTTGCTTTTCCATTCTGCCTGAGATTCTGTAAGGTTGTTTACTGTTGAATATTTATGTTCCACCTTTTGTTCAACCTGTAATCATGTCTGTCTGGTGACTAAATCTCATTTTTCTCTGCGTCCCAAGTCTATTACCTTATTGTAGATACTTTGTCCATTCCAAAATAAAAGCAACATTATAATTTCCTCTTCCTCACAATGTCCTATCACAAACCGATTCATTGATGTACAGTTTTAGTTAAACTCTGTCCTTTCCTGTTTCTTTCTGCTTGTCTTCAGCCACATTCCCATGCTGTTCCGAGGCTTCACATTATCTCTTTGGATTTGGAAATCCCCTTACATCTGAACTATGTCCCTGCACCCTCCATGTCAGTTTAAAGCCCTGTCCATAAACCTACCGACATGAATGGCCAGGACACTGCTCCCAGCAGTGTTGATTTTAAATCACTCATGGGATGTTGCTGTCTCTGGCTGGCCAGCATCGCATGCCCACCCTGACCAGCCTTAGAGCTGAGTGGCTTTCCAGACCATTACAGTGGGCATTTGAGTGTCAATCCCATTGCCCTGGGTCTGGATTGACATGTAGGCCAGACTGGCAGCCTATAACAGATTTGCTTACTGAAAGGGTATTATTAAGCGGTTAGATGTGTATCCCTGACTCTGGCATTTTGTCTGCATGAACCGTCCAGTGAGAGTAACACGAGATCATTGCCTAGTCCACTGATAGCTCCCTCATCCCTGAGTACTGATCCCAGTGCACCTTCTTCCTGACCGTGAGTTGATCCTAATAACTTCCTGCACTCTGGTGCTATCAGACAGTATCTCTCCATGTGATAACTGTCACTGTGAGGGTCTAATTGCTGCCGGTGACTGTACCTTTTGCAGCTACTCCAATACTGAGGCAACAGATCTCTCGACTCCATGGAGACGCAGCAGCACAGACCAGGGATGGAGTCTGGGATATTCCAGGTCTCTGTGGGACCCATTCTCCATGTGTAACCCTCACTGCATCAGTCTGATTCCCCATGCTGTTCATTTCTCTGTCTCCTGTCGGTACTCAGGATGCTCCTGACTCAGCAGAATTCCCAATTCCTGTTTCGTCCATCACCACACTGAAGACAGTTGGTCAGCCAGAGAGATGGAGAGTGAGATCTGGAGCCTTCAGTAAACCCTGCAGTGAGGTAAGATCACTCACAGTAAACAGAGCAGAGTGTATTTAAGGGATCGAACTTTGGTCCAGAAAACATGACACAGATACAGTGTTGAAGCACGAACATAGAGCATGATGGTCCCAGGCTCAATCCCCACCCTCTTGTTTACTTTCATCTCTGCTGTCAATATAGAAAGTTGACAGTTATCAATCCAGGCTTGTGCTGTCTTAGTAAGGATTAGTACAACCGAGGGGAAAGCAGGCCTTCCCCAAGGAGATGGCATTGAAACCTGGGATCTTTCTGTTCTTTATTCTCCCATTGTCTCTTGTCGTGTGATAGAGTCATACAGGAAGGAGACATGCCTTTCGGTCCAACTAGTGTCTGGAATACTTGTAATTCCCAGAAAATTTCCTGTTTCTATATCCTCCACCCCTCCCATATTCCCGCTGTATATTTCAAGCCTACTCCAATGCTGACGACTCTCCCGATAGAACATAGAACATAGAAGAATACAGCGCAGTACAGGCCCTTCGGCCCTCGATGTTGCGCCGATCAAAGCCACCTAACCTACACTAGCCCACTATCCTCCATATGCCTATGCAATGCCCGCTTAAATGCCCATAATGAGGGAGAGTCCACCATTGCTACTGGCAGGGCATTCCATGAACTCACGACTCGCTGAGTAAAGAAACTACCCCTAACATCTGTCCTATACCTACCCCCCTTAATTTAAAGCTATGCCCACTTGTAATAGCTGACTACATATGAGGAAAAAGATTCTCACTGTCGACCCTATCTAAACCCCTAATCACCTGAAACACCTCTATCAAGTCACCCCTAAACCTTCTTTTCTACAATGAAAACAACCCCAAGAGCCTCAGCCTTTC
>NW_025199838.1:3889-6179 GCF_004010195.1 Chiloscyllium plagiosum | reverse complement strand
CAGTTTTACTCCGTCAATGCCCCACGAAATCAGGGTACGACATGAACAGATAGCTTCAGAAATGATTCTTTCAGACCACCAAACCGGCTCTCCAACATCGTGTCTGATTTGACGATTGGATCATAGAACTGTACAAAGAATAAGACAGCCATTCGCCAAATCCCTGGACACAAATTCCCTCAAGTGCTACTTCTCTAATCCCACTCCCGATCCTTATCACCATAGCCATCTGTCGAAGCAAAGTTGGACGAAACGTGGTGAACTGAACGACAATTCCCACCTCAGTTGTTGGTCCAGTAATCCCTGCATTCTCAAATGCATCTCTCTATCTTATCCTCATAGTTCTTCATTCCCCGAATACTTGAACATCTGTCCACCATCAAGATTGAATATAATTCCAGACAAACCTTGGAAAACTTTTTATTCCACTGTTCTCTGAGAGAAGAAGTTTTCGATGTCTATGTCATAAATGCGATGATTTAATCTGAACATATTTTCTCCAGACACAGAATCTCCCGCAAGGTGAAATCATCTTTTGACAACTATCTGACAAGCGCACAAATAGTCTTGTATTTCTCTTCCTAATGTTGATCTTTTATTATTTTGACAAACTCCAATGAATACATGCTCAAACTATCAAGTTCGACTCGTGTGAAAGCACCTCAACATCCTCGATAACCTTTCTGAACCTTCACTGGCATACGTCCTGTGCTTCTTGAATCACTCGGATCTATTTCGTTACATATGACGACCATAACTGTTCATCGTGTTGCAGCTGTGGTCAGAGAGAGGCTGGTATACTAGCCTCTGCTTTGAATTCATGACAAATAATGCATTTCCATGCCGAAGTACCAACGGGACTTAGAAGCAAGGTTTCTTTATTTGTGATTCAAACTCAAAATAATGTAAGCCCCAGCTTCGATCCCTCTGGAATTCTCCAGTGACAGGGCGCCCAACGTGGAAATGCTCCCTTGAACATAATATTCTGTTCATTGTTTAGATAATCATTAGGGCCGAGCTCTTCAATGAATTCAACACTTAAACAAATTAGCTGGAGCGGGAATTCAAATCATACAATGATTATCATTCTGTATTGCGAATCCGACTCCCAGCCAACTGAGATGATGAAATCATTGGAATCCTGGATATTACAACTTTGTGCTCTCAATGTATATTCAATTCTGCTTACAATAACAGATGAATCTTCCTTATTACTTACTACATCTGTACAAACATGGCTTAAAATTCTGGCATGAGAACATTTGGAACCTACTGCTTTTTATGTCACTGTGGACTCTTATTAATTCTATGTAATTAATCGTGAATAATTTCACATTTAACCACATAATTTTGTATGTGTCATAATTTTTTCCAATCACATGGTCGATCATTAGTCTCTACACATGTTCTGACACGATTTCTTTCTCAACTACCTTATTTTCATTATTACTAACTTCAAGCAGTTCCTTACGAGTTCTGTTTGCTACGTGCACTGCAAAAATCAATAAACGTTTTGTGACAGCACGGTCGAAACCAACAAGCACGTCCATCCTGAGGAGAACGGCAGCAGATCATTAACGCAGCAAATACTATTTTTCCTGAGACAACTAGTGACTAAATATAACTTTTGGCTCGGTAAATGAAACTCACCTCACATTAACGAATTTATATAAAAAAAGAAAACAAATGCGATTGGAAATTTTTACCGATGCGACTGGAAATTTTTCGACAGCCCTTGATTAAGACAGAAACAGTATCTTCATCTCCGCCAGGCATCATGACGTTCAACATTTCGAAAAATTATTGGACAACATACAGGGATATTCCCACTTCTGCCTTGGAACTTGGGGTTCATGGAAAATCAAGGGAACGGTAACTTTTGTGGCCGTGGGCATCAACGACATCACCGTCGTGTGAGACACCAAGTTTGTTGAACGGGATGTGGCAGCTTTCAAAGCACTTCTTTCCGGAGGACATTTGTGTTACACTGGACTCCTGGATTATCGCTAAATTGAAAAGTTTTCCTGGAAAATTTAGAGGACGTTGGCTATCACATTTCCTCCTCCTCACTTTTAAAAGGAAGTTTGTCCCCGTTTCACCGTTTGCTCAAATTGACAGTTAACTTCCAGATCTTCATTGAATCTACTTAACAGTTGTACAACAAACCATTCACAGCGTCTCCCCTAAATCTCCATGAGAGAAGGACATCAACTGCTGCGCATGCACGGGATGCCATCTCAGGAATTATTGGAAACCTCACCTGCTCTATCTTCCGTGTTTTCTATTCATC
>NW_025199838.1:0-3636 GCF_004010195.1 Chiloscyllium plagiosum | reverse complement strand
CACACACACACACACACACACACACACACACAAACAGAGAGAGAGAGATAAAAAAGACACTTCGACAGCGAAGTGGATGCATACGAAAATGAAAGTGATTTTGATAGGATGGTAACGTCATAGGGAAGGGACTCATGTATTTTTTGTTGTCTTTCATAATAGTTAAAGTTTCCAGTCGATTTACTCGTGGGTGGTAGTGTCGTGAGAAGAGAATTGGAACATTCGTGTCTGGTCTCAACAAAGAGGACAAAGAAGATTTAGTCAGCAGCTGGAGTGAGAACAAAGTTGAAACTTGGGTTAATATCGACCAGGCAGCGAAAGGGATCAAGTCTGACTACAATTATGGCGACAAAAATAAAGTCAATTGAGAGCAATAACACTGATCGCGTTTTGAACAGTTTGCTTCCTCTTCAGACAATGGAGGTGGACTTGCTTAACAAAAGTGGAGTATGTGGGTCGAAATAATGGCAATTGTATCCATCTTTTCAGCGTTTTAATTACGACTTCATGAAGCAAGTTCCGCATCTTTATTGAACTAATAGTGAGATGAAGTAACTTACCAGGAAGACCAACAATAGCGAGGATTGGATAGTAACCAGCTTGCATCACCCAAAGTATAAACCTTATCCGCATTGCTAACGATGGCAAACCTTGAGAAAGATTGTAAATACCTAAAGACAAACTTCGATCCATTGCTTTAAAATTCCAGTCTGTTGCTGTCAGATTCTGGTCTTTCTGTCCCTCTCTATGCAGCTCATGATTCCTTATCATGTCGCACGTGATGCTGCCACTGATGTTTTGGGGGAAAACAGCGACAGGTGTCGACTATTAATAGATGATGGAATCCTTCTGAGAGAATTAGGATCCATAGAGACTGACAATAATCACGTCATCGTACAGAAAAGTTTTAGTTAACACTTTTCAATTTTTTAAAAAAATCTATTGTTACACTGCAGCTCCTTTAACAAGGTTATGTTTTCCTTAGCTTTTTATTTTTTTCCAGAGGGGCCATAAAGGCAAAGGTTCGGATATGAGTGCAATATCCTTTAATTATTTTTCGAAAAGCTCGTGTGCAAGAAAACAGGAGTGGCGAGCTCTACCAGTGCAAGGTTTGGCTCTTTTCCGTTTGATCCAGCTGTTTTGTTTGAAGCTGCTGACCAAGTTTTAAATGGAAACCCAGAGAAGCTGCTGATTTCCAAAAAGGAGCAGTTTCATGCTGATCCTCTCTCTCTCTCTATCTCTGTCTTTCTGATATCTCTCCTGGAAGAATCTGTGTTTGATTCATTTTTTTCTTTTGCCAAACGTGTATTTTTGGAACTGTTGCAATTATCTGTAACGGTATCATTAGGTTGTGACAGATAAGAATGGGATTTCAGAAAGGTTAAATTATTCTAAATGCCGTACGTCTTGTTCGTGTTTCATTCTGTAGTGTCTAAATGTATTCTGTTTTGAATAAAACTGAGTGGTTGACAAGTTGCATGACTCCTGGAATATCCAAAGGACATCTGCTTAAAACAGTTATTGCCTGACCTACATCCTTTACAAATATTCTATGGGTCTGGCCTGGTCAATAACCCTATGAAGTGAAAATATTTTTAATCAGTCTGGTTAGAATTTATTCGGATTGATCATGGAAGTAATTATGGAAACAGCAGAGGGACTGACGATAATCAGTCCATCCTACATAAATATGAAGTTCTACCAGAAGTGTGGAGTGTTGGTAATATCTATCTCTGTGTTGGAGAATGTGTAGACAGTATAATCACGTACACAACTTTTATATCCATCGAATATTTTGGAAAAACTTCGACTCCAAAATATCAGAACTATGTTGTTGTTTTGAAATTATATATTTTTGAGGGATAACCAGTCCACATATGTGAATAGAAAATTATGCCACATTTACCCAATTCAGTGGCGTAAATTCAGATCAAAATATATTCACGTCTATTTACTGACTTGACGAGAAAACAGGTAAATGATAATCTGGACATGACATGGTATACGAGATTAAAAATTGGAGGGAGTGTGGGAAGAAGGTTTCTGTAATGATATTCTGGAGACATTAGTTTTTGTCTCTATCACATAGACTCGGGAGGACGCAGTGGCTCAGTGATTAGCACTGCTGCCTCACAGCGCCATGGCTCTGTTTCAATACCAGCCTCTGGCGAATGTCTGTGTGGAGTATTTATATTCTTCCCATGTCTGCGTGATTTTTCTCCATGACCTCGGATTACTCCCGCAAACCAAACACGTCCTACGTGGCTTTGCCATGTTAAATTGTCCATAGTGTCAAGGAACATATAGGTCAGACAAGGGAAATATAGGGTTACAAGGATGGTCCGGGGATGAATCTGAGTGAGATACTCTTCATATAATAGATGTGGACTTCAGAGAGTCCGCGTCAGTTTTCTGAATTGCCTGTTTCCACACAGTGGAGAACCTATGCTTCATGCTGCTTAGAGTCCAGGATATCTCAGGTGTGCGGATTGAGAACAGATAATATCAATTAAATGCATCAGATTTAAACAGGGAGAAGGAACACACTGTGTTTTTTTCATCTTTAGAAATTTAAGGGCATACGATTGTGAAAATGCAGTCAGCGTCGAGGAGTTTACAGAGACGTAGATTAGAAAATTACAGAAGTAATGTCCAGAATTCATATGTAGTTATGTTTTCCTCATCTATAATATTGAATCTACATCTCTTGGTGATCGTTCTCACCAGATTATTTGCTGCAGTTTCTCATTCACATCTTTGCTATTGTTTCCTGCTTCTGCACTCTCTGTCTGCTTCCATGCTTTTTTACCAGGAACAAATCCATTGACCAAAGTGTTGCTATTCAGTTGTGAACAAATTACATGCATAACACTTCCTTTTAATCAAATGAAATATATTTCCACAGCGAGTGCTCCACACCTTTGATCCATGACCGAAGAGTGCCGTGGAAGACGGTCATGTCGATGTAGTCAAGAGAAAGTTGGATTTTCATTCGAGAAGAAAAAATGTTAAGTATATGGGAGGAACCCAGGAGAATATTAATAGGCAATAATCAGTTGGAAGCTTGCGCACACATGAAAAACTGAAGGGCTAGCATCTGATTTATAGTAATTTCCAGCTTTTATGACGCTTATTTGATCGTATAGCCACCTGAAAAGATAGCCTTGCTTGATGTAGGGTGCCCGGGGTTCACCGGTTAATGATCTTTTCCACAGTTGACAAGTCCCCAGGATCTGATGACGTACATCATGGAATGCTGAAGAAGTCAAATGATGAAATTACTGCGGACCTGCGCGAAATATTTATATCATGTTTTGTCAAAGGGGACGTGCCAAAGGCTTGGAGAAGAACAACATTTTTTTTTCACATTTCCAACAGGAATGATTCGTGAAATTACAGGCCAGCTAGTCTTACGATAATAGCAGGTAAATTATTGTATTAGACGAATGAACATTTTTGGAATACTCTCACAATGCCAGGCTATAGTCCAATAAGGTTATTTGGAAGCTGAAGCTTTCACAGAGCTTTAATTATTTTACATGAACGACTGAAGAACAATGTAGGGATGTTTAATATATCACCTCTGTTGCATGATACTGTAAACTTCTGCGATAAGTTCTGTGTCTAATTGTCCAC
>NW_025199837.1:3757-6179 GCF_004010195.1 Chiloscyllium plagiosum | reverse complement strand
GAAACACACTGGTCTCCAGTACTGGTGTCAGTGCCCACGACCTGTAACACACTGCTCCCCAGTACTGGTGTCAGTACCCATGAACTGAAACACAATGGTCCCCAGTATTGGTGTCAGTGCCCATGACCTGTAACACACTGGTCTCCAGTACTGGTGTCAGTGCCCATGAACTGAAACACAATGGCCCCCAGTACTGGCGTCAGTGCCCATGACCTGTAACACACTGGTCTCCAGTACAGCTGCCAGTGCCCATGACCTGAAACACACTGGTCCCCAGTACTGGTGTCAGTGCCCATGAACTGAAACACAATGGTCCCCAGTACTGGTGTCAGTGCCCATGACCTGTAACACACTGATCTCCACTACTGGTGCCAGAGCCCATGACCTGAAACACACTAGTCCCCAGTACTGGTGTTAGTGTCCATGACCTGAAACACACTGGTCCCTAGTACTCGTGTCCGTGTCCATGACCTGAAACACACTAGTCCCCAGTGCTGGTATTACTGTCCATGACCTGTAACACACTGGTCCCCAGTGCTGGTGTCAGTGTCCATGACCTTGAACACACTGTCCTCCAGTACTGGTGTCAGTGCCCATGACCTGAAACACACTGGTCTCCAGTACTGGTGTCAGTATCCATGACCTGTAACACACTGGTCCCTAGTACTGGTGTCAGTGTCCATGACCTGTAACGGACTGCTCCCCATTACTGGTGTCAGTGCCCATTACCTGAAACACACTGGTCACCAGTACTGGTGTCAGTGCCCATGACCTGAAACTCACTGGTCCCCAGGAGTGGCGTCAGTGTCCATGACCTGAAACACACTATTCCCCATTACTGGTGTCAGTGCCCATGAACTGAAACACACTGGTCTCCAGTACTGGGGTCACTGCCCATGACCTGAAATACACTGGTCCCCAGTACTGGTGTCAGTGCCCATGACCTGTAAGAAACTGTTCCCCAGTACTTGTGTCAGTGCCCATGACCTGAAACACTCTGGTCCCCAGTACTGGTGTCAGTGTCCATGACCTGAAACACACTGGTCCAGAGTACTGGTGTGAGTGCCCATGACCTGAAACACACTGGTCTCCAGTACTGGTGTCAGTGTCCATGACCTGTAACACACTGGTCCCCAGTGCTGGTGTCAGTGCCCGTGAACTGAAGCACAATGGTCCCCAGTACTGGTGTCAGTGTTCATGACCTGTAACACACTGGTCTCCAGTACTGGTGTCAGTGTCCATGACCTGAAACACACTGGTTCCCTGTACTGGTGTCAGAGTCCATGACCTGTAACACACTGGTCTCCAGTGCTGGTGTCAGTGCCCATGACCTGAAACACACTGGTTTCCAATACTGGTGTCAGAGTCCATGACCTGTAACACACTGGTCTCCAGTACTGGTGTCAGTGTCCATGACCTGTAACACACTGGTCCCCAGTGCTGGTGTCAGTGCCCATGACCTGAAACACACTGGTTTCCAATACTGGTGTCAGAGTCCATGACCTGTAACACACTGGTCTCCAGTACTGGTGTCAGTGTCCATGACCTGTAACACACAGGTCCCCAGTACTGGTGTCAGTGTCCATGACCTGTAACGGACTGCTCACCAGTACTGGTGTCAGTGCCCATTACCTGAAACACACTGGTCTCCAGTACTGGTGTCAGTGTCCATGACCTGTAACACACTATTCCCCAGTACTGGTGTCAGTGTCCATGACCTGTAACACACTGGTCCCCAGTGCTGGTGTCAGTGCCCGTGAACTGAAGCACAATGGTCCCCAGTACTGGTGTCAGTGCCCATGACCTGTAACACACTGGTCTCCAGTACTGGTGTCAGTGCCCATGAACTGAAACACACTGGTCCCCTGTACTGCTGTCAGTGCCCATGACCAATAACACACTGGTCCCCAGTACTGGTATGAGTGTCCATGACCTGAAACGCACTGGTCCCAATTACTGGTGTCAGTGTCCATGACCTGTAACACACTGGATTCCAGTACTGGTGTTAGTGCCCATGACCTGAATCAAACTGGTCCCCAGTACAGCTGCCAGTGCCCATGACCTGAAACACACTGGTCACAAGTACTAGTGTCAGTTCCCATGACCTGAAACACACTGGTCTCCAGTACTGGTGTCAGTGTCCATGACCTGTAACACACTGCTCCCCAGTACTGGTGTCAGTACCCATGAACTGAAACACAATGGTCCCCAGTACTGGTGTCAGTGCCCAGGACCTGTACCACACTGGTCTCCAGTACTTGTTTCAGCGCCAATAACCTGAAACATATTGTTCCCCAGTCCTGCTACCAGTGCCCATGAACTCAAACAAAATGGTCCTCAGTACTGGTCTCAGGGCCCATGACCTGTAACACACTGGTCACCAGTACTGGTTTCAGTGCCCATGACCTGAAACACACTGGTC
>NW_025199837.1:0-1826 GCF_004010195.1 Chiloscyllium plagiosum | reverse complement strand
GTGTCCATGACCTGAAACACACTGGTCCCCAGGAGTAGTGTCAGCGTCCATGACCTGAAACACACTGGTCCCTAGTACTGGTATTGGTGTCCATGACCTGTAACACACTGGTCCGCAGTGCTGGTGTCAGTGTCCATGACCTTGAACACACTGTTCTCCAGTACTGGTGTCAGTGCCCATGACCTGAAACGCACTATTCCCCAGTACTGCTGCCAGTGCCCATTACCTGAAACACACTGGTCACCAGTACGGGTGTCAGCGTCCATGACCTGAAACACACTGGTCCCCAGTACTAGTGTCCGTGTCCATGACCTGAAACACACTGGTCCCCAGTACTGGTGTTAGTGTACATGACCTGAAACACACTGGTCCCCAGTACTGGTATTAGTGTCAATGACCTGTAACACACTGGTCCCCAGTACTGGATTTAGTGTCCATGACCTGAAACACACTGGTCCCCAGGAGTAGTGTCAGCGTCCATGACCTGAAACACACTGGTCCCTAGTACTAGTGTCCGTGTCCATGACCTGAAACACACTGGTCCCCAGTACTGGTATTAGTGTCCATGACCTGTTACACACTGGTCCCCAGTGCTGGTGTCAGTGTCCATGACCTTGAACACACTGTTCTCCAGTACTGGTGTCAGTGCCCATGACCTGAAACGCACTATTCCCCAGTACTGCTGCCAGTGCCCATTACCTGAAACACACTGGTCACCAGTACTGGTGTCAGCGTCCATGACCTGAAACACACTGGTCCCCAGTACTGGTGTCAGTGCCCATGACCTGAAACACACTGGTCACCAGTACTGGTGTCAGTGCCCATGACCTGAAACACACTGGTCCCCAGTACTGGTGTCAGTGTCCATGACCTGAAACACACTGGTCCACATTACTGGTGTCAGTGCCCATGAACTGAAACACTCTGGTCTCCAGTACTGGGGTCACTGCCCATGACCTGAAACACACTGGTCCCCAGTACTGGTGTCAGTGCCCATGACCTGGAAGAAACTGTTCCCCAGTACTTGTGTCAGTGCCCATGACCTGAAACACACTGGTCCCCAGTACTGGGGTCCGTGTCCATGACCTGAAACACACTGGTCCAGAGTACTGGTGTCAGTGTCCATGACCTGCAACACACTGCTCCCCAGTAATGGTGTCAGTGCCCATGACCTGTACCACACTGGTCTCCAGTACTTGTTTCAGCGCCAATAACCTGAAACATATTGTTCCCCAGTACTGCTACCAGTGCCCATGAACTCAAACAAAATGGTCCCCAGTACTGGTCTCAGGGCCCATGACCTGAAACACACTGGTCACCAGTACTGGTGTCAGTGCCGATGACGTGAAACACGCTGGTCTCCAGTACTAGAGTCAGTGCCCAAGACCTGAAACACACTAGTCCACAGTACTAGTGCCAGTGACCATAACCTGTAACACACTGGTCTCCAGTACTGGTGTCAGTGTCCATGACCTGAAACACACTGTTCCCCAGTACTGGTGTCAGTGCCCTTGACCTGTAAGACACTGGTCCCCAGTACTGGTGTCAGTGCCCATAACCTGTAACACACTGGTTCCCAGTACTGGTGTCAGTGCCCATGACCGGAAAGACACTGGTACCCAGGACTGGTTTCCATGCCCATGACCTGAAACACACTGGTCCCCAGAACTGTTGTTACTGCCCGTGACCTGTAACACACTGGTCCCCAGTACTGGTGTCAGTGGCCATGACCTGAAACACAATGGTCCCCAGTACTGGTGTCAGTGCCCATGAACTGAAACACAATGGTCACGAGTACTGATGTCAGAGCCCATGACCTGAAAAAC
>NW_025199836.1:4049-6179 GCF_004010195.1 Chiloscyllium plagiosum | reverse complement strand
CTCTGCCTCTATTCCTGATGAAGGGCTTTTCCCCAAAATATCGATTTTCCTGCTCCTTGGATGCTGCCTGAACTGCTGTGCTTTTCCAGCACCACTCTAGTCTAGTGCTACTTAATGCTCCATTGGTCTATACCTTACCATATGTAGACAGATTTGTGCAAGCACAGTCATTTCATCACGCATTGATCCACAATATAGCATTCACAGGGCACTCCTGGATAGGGGATGATTGCTCCTGTTGGATTGTTCCCTGAACAGACTAACACAGTTTTTTTGGCAGAGTGCCTCACCACTAGAACTTTCAAAAAAGCATTAAAACATAACTGTTGAGAAGGGTCACCCTCACACCTTCACACAATGACCTAACAAAGAGTAACCAGCTCTGAGGGTCAAACCTGAATCTGAGTGTGTGCCTGTCAGAACCAGACTACACTGTGACCCAATAGAATGATGAAAGTTTATAAAGTATAAACCAGAGGCCAAAAACATGATGTTAAAAAAATCCACCTTGTCATATATTTAATTGAACTTAAGTGTTGCTTAAAGGAAACGTGGCGTTGAAACTTTTTCAACTTGCACTCATGAGAACTGTAACATTAGAAAGGCTCAGAAAAGATTTACAAGGATTGGAGTGTTTGAGCTACAGGGAGAGGCTGACTAGGCTGGGACTGTTTTTCCAGGAGCGTCGGAGTCTGAGGGGTGACCTTATAAAGGTTTACAAAATCTTGAGGGGCTTGGATAGGATAAATAGACAAGGTCTCTTCCCTGGGAGTGGGGAGTCCAGAACTAGAGGCCACAGGTTTGGCATGAAAGGGTAAAAGTTTAAAAGGGGCCTAAGGGGCAACTTTTTCATGCAGAGGTTGGTGCTTGTGTTGATTGAGCTGCCAGAGGATGTGGTGGAGGCTGGTACAATTACAACATTTTAACAGGCATCTGGATGGGTATTTGAATTGGAAGGATTTAGAGGGATATAAGCCAAGTGCTGGCAAATGGGACCAGATTAGGTTGGGATATCTGGTCAGCCTGGGCAAGTTGGACCGAATGATCTGTCTCCGTGCTGTACATCTCTATGACTCAATGACCAAGAAAACAAAAATTCATGCAGCATGAAAGAGAGTGCTGATTGGTTACAATATGGTTACTATGAAGATACAGTTAAATGTGTTAACTGTCAAACTTTGTTAATTCGTTAAAGTCAACCCGCCAGGTCAACCCTGATTGATCAGGGCATTGCCTTGGGGATGAAGCAGGGATTGCCTGTCTCTGAAATCTTTTCCTCAGAGGAAAAGGTGCAACATGTTAACATTGCCCTTTGCCCTACAAAGAACAGAGGAAAGTGAATCCACTGTGGGTCCAATTCATAACCTTAAATTGGTTTCCAGTGTAACTCTTAGCAGAGTCAGGATTACTAAGTAAATGTAATTCATTTGCAGCTGCTAGAAACTAAATTTATTGTAATGGAGGACTTTCTTTTTGTAAACAAAAGGAATATTTCTACACATTGATACAAGTGCAATGAGGAATGGTTTATGGAGACAACCAATTTCTGTACTGACCCCATGGTTTTTTTTCTTTTTCTTTTTTTTTTTTTAACCCCCCACACTACCGCCGAACTGCGGTAGTGCTTATTTTGCCCCCAGCACCCATGGTGTGTGTGTGTGCAGGTGTGAGACACAGTGAAAGACTCGAGGTGCACGAATCTTTATTCAATTTCCACCACCAGGAAGATAGGAAAACACCCGGGTGGCCAGTGACAAACACTGCCCTTCACATCAAAGGGCAATGCTGTGTGATCAAAACAGTGAAGGGGAGGGTAGGGACTAAATCAAAATAGAGTTGGAGGGAGAAATAATGCACTCCACTCCCTGCGGCACCCACCTCTCCCTGAACGACTCCAGGATGTTGGTGGACACCGCGTCCTCCTTCTCCAAGGACACCCGGGCCCTAACGTAACCGCGGAAGAGGGGCAGGCAGTCGGCCCTAACGACCCCCTCCACGGCCCGCTGCCTGGACCTGTTAATGGCCAGTTTGGCCAGGCCCAGGAGCAGACCCACAAGGAGGTCTTCAGACCTGCCCTCCCCCCTCCGTACCGGGTGCCCGAAGATCAGGAGTGTGGGACTGAAGTGCAAC
>NW_025199836.1:0-3624 GCF_004010195.1 Chiloscyllium plagiosum | reverse complement strand
CTTCCTCTCTCTGTAGGGCAGCTGGTCTAGGGATAGTCACCTTCAAGGAGAGTCCTTGTGCAAACACCCGGGTGGCCAGTGACAAACGCTGCCCTTCGCATCAAAGGGCAGTGCTGTGTGATCAAACCAGTGAAGGGGTGGGTAGGGACTAAATCAAAATAGAGTTGGAGGGAGAAATGATGCACTCCACTCCCTGCGGCGCCCACCTCTCCCTGAACAACTCCAGGGTGTTGGTCGACGCCGCGTGCTCCTTCTCCAAGGACACCCGGGCTCTAACGTAACCGCGGAAGAGGGGCAGGCAGTCGGCCCTAATGACCCCCTCCACGGCCCGCTGCCTGGACCTGTTGATGGCCGGTTTGGCCAGGCCCAGGAGCAGACCCACGAGGAGGTCTTCAGACCTGCCCTCCTTCCTCCGTACCGGGTGCCCAAAGATCAGGAGTGTGGGACTGAAGTGCAGCCAAAAACAGAGGAGAAGGGTTTTAAGGGAATCAAAAAGGGAGTGCAAACGCCCACACCCCATATATACATGGTCCACGGACTCCACAGCGCCACAGAACAAGCAGTTGGGCTGGGAGTCCATGAACCACTGCAATCTGCGGTTGCAGGGGACTGCTGCGTGCAGCACCCTCCACCCCAGATCCCTGAGAGAAAGGGGGAGGACTCCCGCGTAGAGAGCCCTCCACTGGGGATCCCCACCGCCCGGTGGCAAATGGGCATGCCAAGGCATGTCCGGACGGTGGACAAGGGAGAAGAGGTGGACGGTGTGCAGCAGCAGTCGATATAAGGCCCTCCTTTTTACCCCCTGGAAGGGAACAAAATTAAAATTCCCGAGGCAGCTCAGGTTGTGGCTGACCCCATGGTTTTTTGTTTTTTTTTATCGCCTGTTTTTTTTTTCTTTTTTTCTTTTTTTCTCTTTTTTCTAAAATTTAATCCCCACACTACCACCTAAATGCGGTAGTGCTTATTTTATCCCCAGCACCCATGGTGTGTGTGTGCAGGGGTGAGACACAGTGAAAGACACAAAGTGCACGAATCTTTATTCAATTTCCACCACCAGGAAGATAGGAAAACACCCGGGTGGCCAGTGACAAACACTGCCCTTTGACCCCATGGTAATGACCTGACTGTTCAAATCGATTGGCTGGATTGAAGTTAATCACTTAACTAAGGTTAACAGTTAACAGTTTCTGTTGCAGTTCCATGGCCCAATCAATCAGCCCTATTTTCTGATGTGGTTTAAATTGTTTTCTTCTTTCTAAAGCTAGTGTTATTGCATTACAATCTCATTGAGAGTAAGTTGAAAAGCTTTAACTTCATATCTCTTTTTGGCAATGTAAAAGTTCTGCCCTGTCAATCAATTTCATTTTGTTGAATATGCTACTTGTTAAGTTGCTTGATTTCAGCTCAATGCCTCTCTTTGAGCCTGCCTTGGAAACCATGCAATTGGTTGTAATGTGGTCGAGAGTGTGGTGCTGGAAAAGCACAGCAGGTCAGGTAGCATTCGAGGAACAGGAGAATTGATATGTTGGGCATAAGCCCTTCATTAGGAATTTCGGCTTATGCCTGAAATGTCGATTCTCTTGCTCCTCGGATGCTGCCTGACCTGCTGCGCTTTTCCAGTACCACACTCTCACTCTGATCTCCAGCATCTGCAGTCCTCACTATCTACCTATAATGAGACTGTGCCAAGCCATAGTGCTTTAGATGTATCTGTCACTTCCTATTATTCGTAAAGAGCACTAAATGTGTGTGTATCTTTAAACTGGGCAGGTTTTCATGCTAAATGCAATTCTTCATTTAAAACTTGCAACAATCTGTTTTCAAGTAAATGATTTTATAATTTTAAAAGTTTCTTGACTTTTCCTGTTATTCAAATTATTAGTCATATCAACAGACAAGAAGCACAGAAACACCATTGATGTTTTTGTAGTTTCTATTACCATAACAGTGTATTGCATACTGTGCTCCATGATTTGTCTCCTCAGTAACCTGTGAGCAGGCATTCCAAAAGAATTCTTTGCCAAGTATGTTGCAGATTGAGTTGCAGATCAAGTATCTGTTCTTATCAGGATGGGGGTCAAGTTGCGAGTCATCAGAGCTCGTGGAGATCATCGCTGGATCGTGATCGGACGTTGGAGGATCGTTTGGTTGTGCTGACCTGCTATTGGTGGATCTTCATGCTGGCTTCAGCCTAACGCCAATTCAGGGACCAACCAACCTCAGAGCTATGGCCTCAACAGGTGCCCGCACCCCGGGCCAGGGCGTTCGCAACACAGTCCGGGTGACTGTCAAGAAGGTGGAGGAGCGTACACCGGTCGATCAGATGGTGTTCATCAAGAAGATTTTGCTTGAGTGCTATGGGTTCGCCACAGCGGACGGGTACTGCCTGCAGGATTTCCCTGGGGCAGGCTACTTTGATGTCATCTTCAGGAGTGTGAAACAATGCGAGCAGCTCCTGAAGTTCTTCAAGGAAAAGGAAGGGGAGCCGCTGTTCTCCATCTTGTCGGCAGACCCTTTGTGTGTGCTTCCTGCACAGAGGAGTCAGGTTGTTACGATCCACATGTACAACCCCTATGTTCCAGCAACCGATGTCCTGATGTTCCTGAGAAGATATGTGCAGGTTGAGGGACAAAGCACCGACATGGTTGACCCTTTCGGAATCTGGACCAGCAAACGACAGGTCAGGGTAACCCCGAGAGTTGATGCCAGTGGGAACATCCTCCACCCACCCTCCAGCTTTGCTATCGGAGAGAGCAGAGGGTACCTGACATACGCAGGGCAGCCGAAAGTGTGCCAAATGGACATGGATAACCTCACAACTTGTTAAAAATGGGGATAAGAATTACAAGTATTAATGTGGGCAGCATAAAATCTGCTGCGCGATGTGTTTCAACGCTGGCCTTCCTGGCCAACGTCAAAGCCGATGTCCTGTTTCTGCAGGAATGTGGGATACCGCACCTCAGCAGTTACAGGAGATGGTCAAGCTTGTGGGCCCATGGGCCACCAGTGTGGTCGGGGGACGATAGCCGCGCTTCCGCCCTGGGTATCCCATTGCGAGGAGGCAACCTCACCATCCCCGAGGTTAAGGAGGTGGTGGGCGGGCGCCACCTTGTCGCGGATGTTACATACAGAAACGCTCCCATGAGACTAATCAACGTGTACGCCCCAGTGGGTAAGAGTGAACGGTTGGCCGTCCTGCAGCAGCTTCCACTGTTGCTGGCTACGTCCAGGCCGGTCATTCTGGCCGGAGACTTCAACTAAATCATTGATGCAGATGGATGATCCGACGGGGGCGGGGGGCACAGTAAACTGGACGCCACGTCCAGAGCCCTGATGGATACGGTAAAAGATGCCAAGCTGCACAACGTCTTTAGCACCCCTGCAGACGGAGCGCAGCGTAGATACACCTGGTCACGGGCAGATGGGTCTATCTGCTCAAGGATAGATTAACTGTTTATGTCCCGAACGCTCTCGGTCAAAACCACTGACGTCAAGCCGGTGTTCTTCTCTGACCACTGCCTCCTGCTGGCCGATTGTCACCTACAGGACGAGCAGCGGGCTGGTAAGAGAACGTGGAAACTGAACACCAATCTGTTGACCCCGGGAAACATCGAGGAGCTCAAG
>NW_025199835.1:0-6178 GCF_004010195.1 Chiloscyllium plagiosum | reverse complement strand
GCAAAATTATCGAACACGGCTTGTTTGAACAATATGGTCACTGTCCTCACAACATTTTAGGAAAAGCTGATGCATGGACTTCTTATTCTAAGGAGAGGTTTGCCGTATTTGTGATGAGGCTGTTTGCTTAAGCGCTGTGACACAGAGACAGAAAAAAGTTCCACTCTGTAGGGGTGACAGAACCATCCTTTTCATGTTGTATTGGACAGTGACAGACACACACTATTGCCTGTTCCTATTGGACATTGATCATCCCAATCTCATTGTTGACTGATGACCAATAGTAGCATGAAACCAGCAATTCCCATATCCCGAGTTGGAAAGCAAAAAGAGCAAGGGATGGCCAGTGGAAATGGGAGTAACTAGGGAACTGGTGTAACTTACAGTGGGAGTGGGAGAAGAAAGACGTGAAGAGATATCACCAGTGGAAGTGTATGTGGCAGCAGAAGGGGCAATACAAGGGAAGTAGGAGTGTAAAAAAAGAGTAGGAAGCGGAGGAAGAATGGCTAATGAAGTTTTAGTGACTTGGAAAAACTTGCTTTTGCAAAAGTGAGGTTAGGTGGAAAACATCACTGTTCAGGAAAATTGTGATCTGGTTACATTGAAAATTATGATTTGATGTATTTCTTTTTCTATCTCTTTATTCTTGTTCAGATTGCACATTCACTCTGTATTTCTGCATCTCCATCAAAAGCAGATGACATGTTTTTCTTTTTCCCGCTGGTATGGTGTCTCAACATTTTTGATTTTTTTTAACAGTGTTTATTTGCTTCCAATTCAAGGTAGACATGAGAATATGATTTGATCTCCTGCAGTTTGTCCATAACGTAGAAGTTAATTGAATATTTATCCTCATCACATTAGCTGATTCAAGCAATGGGTTTGCATCCATCCTGCAGATGAAAGATTCTTGAGTTCTGACTATTGTTACAAAGAACAGTGCCACACAAAAGGCGAATGTTCCAGTGCAAGATGCCAAACCATAGTTCATTCTAAATTAGGTACACGCTTTATGAATAAGATATGCTTAGGGGTAGAGTGTAAAAGGTGAATTCAACTCTGTGTCGAAAATGTTATTTGCAGCTCCCACATAATAGATGTTAACTACATCACTTTGTAAATTCCCCAAAATAAGAATAGCAAGAGACTGGAATTCTTAATTTGTCTTCTGTGAATAACATCTGGAGAATAGGAAGGAAATCAAGATTTGTTTGTCATATTCATAAATGATGATGGTGAGAATGTGGAAGATGGACGGCAGTGGAATGATAACTAATGTTGGGGATGACACAAAGATTAGTTGGGTGGTTCACAGTGAGGAGGAAAGGGTTAGGCTACAGGACGATATAAACAGATGATTTCTATATCCAGATTAATGGCTGATGAAGTTTAACACTGATAAATGTGAGATGATGCACATCTGAATTAACAAGACAAGTGAGTACTCAGACTGTGAAGGGCGAGGGCTAAATTTGCTCCTTTTTTCATTGGAGCAGGGAAGGTTGAAGAGGGAACCTGGTACAGGTGTACAAGAGCATAAGGGGAATGGAGAGGATTGACAGACAGCAGCTGTTTCCCTTGCTCGAAGGGTCAAATCCAAAGGGATACATATTTAAAGTGAAAGGCAGAGGATTCAGAGAGGATTTGTGAGTCTGTTTTGAACTGAGAGCGTGGGACAGACATAGAATATAAAATCACTACTGTGCGGAAATAAGCTCTTTTGCCCAACCAATACACACTGACCCTCCAAAGAGCTCTTTTGCCCAACCAATACACACTGACCCTCCAAAGAGTAACCCACACAAACTCGTTCCTCCTATATTTACCCCTAACCGACACATCCCTGAACACTATGGGCAATTAAGCATGGCCAATTCACCTAAGCTGACATCATCGTATTGTGGGAGGAAACCAAGCAGACAGAGGGAGAATGCGCAAAATCCATCCAGGAAGTCACCCGAGACTGGAATCAAACCTGGGTCCCCAGCGCTCTAAGGCAGGATTGCTAACCACTGATCCGCTGTTCTGCCCCTGGTGACATGTGTCTGGAATGCATTGCCTTGGTGGGTGATTGAGCAGGTCATGTCACAAACTTTCCAAAAAGCCTTTGTATATGCACTTGGTGGTGCAGGCTCGCATTTTCATTCAATTATTCTGTGTGGTGGCAGCCATGAGCACTCTGATATATTCTGAAGCAATAGCTAATGGCAGTTCCTGGTTTGTTCCATTGACTGTTCTCAGTAAGTGAGCCTCCAGTGAATTGCTGGTGTTATCTTCCACTTTCTATTCAAGTGTTTCGGTTTCCTTGAGTTGGTATTGTAATTTCCTGTGTCGATGATGTCATTTTCGGCCCCTTTCTCTCAGAGGGTGGTAGATGGAGTCAAAATTGATGTATTTGTTGATGGAGTACCGAAATGCCATGTTTCTAGGAATTCTTGTGCTTGTCTCTGTTTGGCCTGTCCTAGGATGGATTTGCAGACCTAGTCAAAGTGGCGTACTTCCTCATCAGTACGTAAGAAATTCGTGTTGGGATCATGTCTTTTGTAGCTAGTTGATGTTCATATATCCTGGTGACTAGTTTTCTGCTTGTTTTTCCGTTGTAGTGTTTGTTACAGTTCTTGCAAGGCTTATTGTTCCTGGAGCAGAATAGACAAAGATGTGAATTTATTGCGGTGCTCAAAAGTATGAAAAAAGTTGCAGAGTAGAAAAAGAATACTCTATTAGTTGGCATTCCAGCATCAAGGAATTCTAATTTCAAGGTTGTCAGCAAAAGAGCTAGGAGTGAAATGAGGAAAAATGCCTTATTTAGAGAGTTGTTACGAATTGGAATTGACTGGCTGGGAAAGTTGTGGATGAAGGTTCAAAAGAGAACTGGATATATATTTGGAAATTATGGATTTAACAGGCAATAGAAAGAGGGCTAGCAAATGGGAGGTGCTTGGGGGACATTTTTGGAGCTGATTCATACCTAATGGCCAATGGCGTCCTCCTGTACTTTAAAGGGATACCGTGTTAGGGAGCTGGAGCTGAGTGGCACGGTCGCTCACTGGTCCCTCACAGCACCAGGGACCAGGGTCCAAAACCTGCCTCGGTCTGTGTGGAGTTTGCACATACTCCCCGTGTCTGTGTGGGTTTCCTCTGGGTGTTGCGGTTTCCTCCCACAGTCCAAAGATGTGCAGGTTAGGTGAATTGGTCATGCTAAACTGCTCATAGCGTTGGGTGTAGGGGAGTGGGTCTGGGTGGGCGGCTCTTCAGTGGGTCGGTGCGGACTTGTTGGGCCGAAGGGCCTGTTTCCACACTGTAGGCAATCTAATCTATGATGCATGCAGGGTCATCCGAGATACTGAGAACTTCACAGATAAGTGCTTTGGTGTGGTGGCCACACCCAAGACACGCCCCTTGTTATGTTTCTTTAATGACTGTAATATTCCAGTCTAACGTTCATCGCCCTGAGTTCATTAGCCTTACCTGTCAGTCCTGTAGTATTTAAATAAACACAATTTAATCCAACAGGCGTTCCTTGCTTCCTGTCGTGTTCCAGGCAGAGAGTAGATGGGCGACCACCGGGAATGGCAAAGGGAGTAAAGGGAATGCAGGAATCCCCTGTGGCCATTCCTCTCGAAAACAAGTATACCGGTTTGGAGTGTTGGGGGCGATGACCGTTCAGGGGAACGCAGCAGTAGACGGGGTTGGTTGTAGTACCACTGGCTCTGAGGCACAGTGGGAAAGGGTAAAGGTAAACAGGACGGTAAAGATAGGAGGGTCGATTGTCGGAGGGACAGATCGGAGATTCTGATGTCACAAACGGGAATCCAGGATGGTGGGTTACCTCCCAGGTGCTAGGGTCCAGGATGTCTCCAAGTGGCTGCAGAACATTCTCAAGGGGGAGGGGGAACAGCCAGAAATCATTATGCACGTTAGCACAAATGATACCCGTAGAAGTAGGGACGAGGTCGTGTAGCGTGATTACAGAGAGCTAGGAGAAACACTTTTAAAAAAACCTTGACAGTGGTAACCTCGTGAGAGGGAGATTATCGTCAGAGACTTGCACTGGAGGGGACACCAATATCTTGGCGGCCAGTTTTGCTAGCGTTACAAGGGAGTGTTTAAAATAGGTTGGCAGGGGGTGGTATCCCCAAGAGCAGGGAGGCAAGTGCGAGGCTGGAAAGAGATACAGTAATCAGAAATTAGTAAGATTAGGCTGGAAAACGACAGAGAGCAAGTACTGCCTTTTGGATTAAATTGCATCTATTTCAATGCAAGAAGGCCTACAGGTAAAGTCGATGAACTCAGGGCGTGAATACGTAGGTGGAAATGATATATTGTAGCCAGTACAAAAACATGGCTAACTGATGGATAGGAGTGACAGCTTAATGTACCAGGGTAAATGTGTTTCAAACAAGACAGAGATGGCTGAAGAGGGAGAGGGGAGTTGCATTTCTGATTAAGGGGAGTACAACAGCAGTAATCAGAGATAAAATAACTGATGGATCACCCAATGAGGCTTTGTGAGTGGAGGTAAGGAATAGGAAGGGGATGGTGACGTGATTGGGGTTGCGCTATACGCCCCCAAATAGTCAATAGGAATGAGAGTAACAAATATGCAGGGAGAGAGGGGAGACCTGCAGGAGCAATAGGGTTATCATAATAGGGGATCAAGGGAATCCCTAGAGATATATAAGAGATACAGGAGTTCATGGAAGAAGGAAATCAGTAGGGTGAAAAGGGGGGCAAGAAAGAGCCTTGGCTGAGAAGATTAGAATGAATCCAAAAAGGTACATTAAATATACTAAAAGAAAAAGCAATAGCTGCAGTGAAAATAGGACCCCTCGAAGATCAGAGTGGACAAGTACGTGTCAAACCATAAGAGATTGGTGAAGTCCTTAATGAATATTTCTACACTATGTTTACCGTGGAGAAATACATGAATACTTGGGAACTTGTGGAAGTTAGTAGTAATATCTCAGGGACAAGCAATACCATAGCAGAGAAGATTTTGGACGCAATTTCTCTTTCATGTGCAATTCATTATAGAACTCGATTCTCTGATGTGTCAAAATCCATTGACACCCCTCGCACCCCCCAAACATTTCAGTGATGTAGACTCCCCTAGCTGTCTGGTCCCAACCGTCACTGCCCCCTGAGAGAAGGAAACACTCCCCACACATATACCTTGGCCAATTGACATGAACAAAAAATGTGAACACACCGTCAGAGTGATTGGCCCTGTTATCATGGCAGTATTTGGCTGGGCAAGGTGTCAAGGAGACTGAACAAAATGGAACTTGATGGAAATCAGTTGTAAACTCCCCACTGGTTCAGAACATAATGTGGCTGGTGGACATCAATCCTCTCAGTCCCTGGATATCTCTGTGGACAATCTGGGTAGCTTCTTCGGCACAAACATCTTCAGATGCTTCATCAATGTCTTTCCCTCTGTCATACGATCAGAGGTGAGGATGTTCTGTGAAGAGTATATAATGTTCAGAAGAATGAGTCACCTCCTCGGGTATTAAAGTATCAAATCTGGACACCATTCAAGCTTGTGCTGTTAATGTATAGGTAACATTAATCAAAAGCACTGCTGGGCACTAAACATGTCCATGGTTAAAAAGAAGGAACCCCTTCAGCAACTCTAGCTGGTTTCATAGTAATATAAGAAAGCCATTCAGCCCATCAAACCTCTTGGATGAAACCAGGTGCAACGCATTCCCTCTCTCCTGCCTATTCCTCAAGAAGACAATTAAAAAAATACAGCAGCTATTGGAATCCAAAATATACACGCAGGAGGCTGGAAGAACAGAATAAGCAAGGCAGCGTCAAGTCGTTGAGCAGTCAACGCCTAGGATATGACCTTTCGTCAGGATTGTGGTTAGGAGTAAGGGGGTCTATTGAATAAAGGGCGGGTGAGGGAGGAGGAAGCAGAGTGGCGAGATGGGCAAAAGTGAACATAGATAAAGGGTATCTGCCGGTTGGTGATGGGAGGACTGAATTCAGTTGGTAGATGAATCAAGTGTTGATCAGAGGAAGGCAAGGAGGGGAAGGCCTGGGAAGCAATACGTAGAATTAGAAGGGAGGTTATTTGAAATTGGAGATTTCACCTCAATGTGGGTGGCACAGTGGTTAGCACTGCTGCCTCACACCAATAGAGACTCGGGTTCAATTCCTACCTCAGGCG
>NW_025199834.1:5230-6177 GCF_004010195.1 Chiloscyllium plagiosum | reverse complement strand
ATCCCATCCATCAAAGGAAATATTCCACGATTGTAAAATAACTATTGAGTTCGGTACTAGACTTATGACATTTTATTGTGTATATCATAAATAATTTGTTGGAGATGGTTGTATGCACAAATCCCAATCTGCGTTCATGCTTAGAACGCTTGCAAGACTATTTCATTGGAGTCTTATGTTACAGACTTGTAATTTTAAAATCATACATGTAGCGTGTTGTCAGAATGTAATCGCAGATACCTTATCATGGACTGAATTGATAATATTGAGATGAGATTTGCAGTTATCCAATGTTATATATTGGTATATGGGAAGCAGTTAAAGTGAACTTCGATTTAAGTTATCTGTATGTTGTGGTATCGTGTTTAAAGAAAAGAAAAAAAGGAAACCATGTTTTAATTATGATGGTTCTTCTTTTTTGAAAGGGAAGCTACTATGAACGTGTAAAGGGTATTGTACTTTAATAGCGTTGAAGGATTTAGCAAGCACAGCGAATTGTGGAAAATTTATAATGTAACGTTTGGAACAGCAGCTGACAGTACCTGGGTTCTTACAAGACAAAATATTCAAATTCCACCAATCAGTTTACATTATGCTCCAAGATATTAAATGCCAATCGACTTTGAATTTGGCATTTTGACGATATTAAAAAAAGATGAAGCGATCCAATACTTTGGGGGTATAAAGTCGAAAAAAAAATGAACAGTTGCAGAAGAGCTGCCAAGCGACCAACATCTGCAGACTGCCTGGAGAATAGCTCTCTTAAATTTTTTTTTATTTATCAATGAGCTGTTAAACAGAAACACTAAGGAGAAGAGAAGACAGAGGAAGACTCAAAGAGAGGATTTGTCAGTTCTGAAATTTGAATACTTTGGTAAATCTTAATTGGGGCGTTTTAACTGGACCAGTATTGTGGAAGAGCAAGTAGAAGGTCAGAGAAAGAAGTT
>NW_025199834.1:0-4619 GCF_004010195.1 Chiloscyllium plagiosum | reverse complement strand
CAGCTAATGTCGTTACATTACTTTTAACAAGCCTGCAAGGAAAAGCCAGGGGACTACAGACCGGCGAGTCTGATGTCAAGGGTGGGTAAATGTTCGTAGGAGATTCTGACAGACAGGATGTAAATGCATTTGGAAAGGCAAGGACTGGTTAGGTATAGTGTGCATGGCTTTGTGTCTGGAAAACGTGTCTCACAAACTATATTGATGTTTTTGAATAGATGATCGGGAAGCTAGATGAAGGTACAGCAGCAGATGTTGTCTACGATTACGTTAGTGAGGTCCAACAATGTTCCGCACGGTAGCCGGGTTAATAAGTTTAGATCACAGGGGATCCGGAAGAATTAGCCAACTAGATACAACATTGGCTTGATAGTATGAAACAGAACGTGCTGGGAAAGATTTCTTGATCCAATTGGAGATCTGTGACCAGTGGTGTGCCACAAGGACCAGACTGCTGTTGTTCATTGTTTTTGTAAATAATTTGGATTCGAATGTAGGAACCATGGAAAGTAAGTTTGTAGACGAAATCCCCAAAATTGATTTTACAGTGGACAGTGAAGAAGGTTATCTTAGAGAACAATGAGATTTCGATCAACTGAGCCAGTGGGCCAAGGATTGGCAGTTGGAGCTTCATGCATATAAATGTGAGGTATTGAATTTTGTTAGACAAGCCAGAGCAGAATTTACACATTAAACGGTAGGGCGCTGGGGCATGTTGTCAAACAGAGAGACCCAGGGTGCAGGTAGAAAGTTCATTGAAAATGGAGTCACAGGTAGACAGGGCGGTGAAGAAAGCGTTAGGCACGCTTACCTTCATCGGTCAGATCATTGACTATCGGAATTGGGACATCATGTGGTAAGGCCACATTTGGAGTACTGAGTACGATTCTTGTCGCCTTGCTATAAGAAGGATGTCATAAACTGGAAAGGGTGCAAAAATATTTAAAATGATGTGACGGAGACGCAAGGTTTTCATATATATGGTGAGGCAGGGATTTTGTTCCTATTGTGTAGGAGCCTAATGGGTGACTTTATATATGTTTATTAAATCATGAGAGGCATGGATAGGATGAATATCCAAGGTCTTGTCCCCAGGGTCGGGGTGTCCAAAATCAGAGAGGATAGGTTTAAGGTGAGAGGGAAAAGATTTAAAAGGCAGTCATTTCACACAAAGTGTGATGTATATATGTAGCAAGCTGTCAGAGGAAGCCGTAGTGGTGAGGATAATTACAACATTTCAAAGACAATTGGATGTGTACATGAATAGGAAAGGTTTGGAGGGGTCTGTGCCAAGCGAAAAAAAAACTGTTTCAGTTTAGGAAACTTGGAGAGCATGGTCGAGTTTGGCAGAAGGGTCTGTTTGCATATTGTATGACTCTAAGAGTCGATGACTCTACAACTCCTCTTTCTTCACTAATTCTTCATTGCCCTCAATTCATTTCCGAGTGAAAATTCCTCTGAAAATGCTTTCAATGATCTAACTTTCTGAACTTTCTTAACAGAGAATTCTTGACATTGAAGTGATGCTGTGGAGCACTGCAGCAGCAGCAGGAGCAGAATTATATTCAACTTCTATCCGTAACGTTTTGCCTGGGATAATCCCTCAGTCTATCATTACCACCAAGCCAATCTATGGTTCAGTGATGTATGGATGAACTTGCCAATGTGAGAACCATGTGTACCTAAACCTGATGACAACTCGCTAAAACAACCATAACTGACTGCTTGCATTAAAACAGTCGAACTTACATCTGATAGACAGGGTATGATCCCAGGACCAACAGACCAACAGTCCTGCCACATTCAGTCATAAGTGGCGATGGACCATGAAACAACTCACTGGAGGAGAGAACTCCACAAATATCCTCATCCTAAATAATGGAACAGCTCTGTGCATCAGTATAAAGGATGAGGATGCAGCATCTGCATCATCCTCAGCCAGACGTGTTGAGTGGATGATCCACTTCACCCTTATCATGATGCCCTCAGAATCACAGATGCCAGTTTTCAACCAATTCGATTTGCTTCACGTGACACGAAGAAACAGCTGAACACAGTCGATACGACAAAGGCAATGGGCCCTGACCCCATTCCTGACTGACGACTTGTGCTGCACAACAAGCCGTGTCCTGGGGGAAGCTGTTTCATTCCAGCTTCAACTCTGACATTTCCCTGTCAATGTGGAAAATTCCTCAGCTACCTCCACTTTTCTCAAAGTGGAATACTTGCAATCTGACCAATTACTACTCCATCACGACAGTCAAATTATTAGGAGATTATTTTGACATATCTGTCAAGCAGCACAGAAATAACCAGTTCAGTGTGGTTTCCGATTGGCCCCAATGTGGATACGGTGTTGTTGTGGAAATGCCACTGAATTTCTAATCCAGAGCAGGCTAATGCTCTGGAAGCTGGTGGAAGTTAAAAACTATTAATAAAGTATCGAGATCTAAAATCTGGTGAAATGTAACGATGACCTTGAAATCAATGTCGATAGCAAACTTCAATTTGCTGCCACAATGTACTTTCAGGAAGTGAATTCTGATCTGGTGAATTCCATACATTCCTGATCTGGCCTAAAAGTGATTCCAGACACACAGGCATGTGATAAACCTTTCAATGGTCTCTAAACGGGTCAAGCAAGATACAAAAGTGTATTGAAGTGCTCCGCGGTTTGGAAGGGTAAAACTGACGGAACACCCAGCTGCAGCCTCAGTATGAGAAAAGGGAATGGGAAACACAGTCCTGTTGACCCTGCAGAAACCTCTTTCCTAATATCGCTGAGCTTGTGACAACCGTACCCCAGCTGTCTCCTGATCCCTTTAGTGTCTAGAAATCATGATTTATCTTCAGTGTCTTGGCTTCCACAACCTTATGTGGGAGAATATTCCCCAGGCTTACCAGTCTGTGAGTGCAGACTTGCATTCTTATCTCAATACAGTTTAAAGTGCCTGTATCTAATACTGTGGACCCCTTGTTTTAGATGTCCGAGCCAGGTGAATTGTCATCCCTGCTTCCAATCTGTCTCACCGGTCAGCGTTTTATATATATCACTGAGATCGCCACTCATTTTCATAAACCACATGGAACACAGGCCCAGTCGCCCCAAAATCTGCTCCCACAACAAGCCTGTCATCCCAGCGATCAGTCTGGTCATCCTTCGCTGCTGTCCCCCAATATCAGGTTTGTCCCTTATTAGGTAAGGAGACCAAAACCGCACATAACACTGCACGATTTTCGAGATGGGGTCTCAGCAAATCCCTGTACAGCTTCAGTAAGACATCCTTACTCCTGTACTAAAATCCCCTTGAAATGATGGTCAGCACATTTGTTACCTTCCCACCTTGTTTGTGTGTCTGCAATATTGCTTTCATGACTGGTGTACAGAGAGATCCAGAACCTTTTCAATGTTACAGCTATCTATTTGTTGTGTATATGTACACTGGTTAGTTGCCAATTCCATTCCCAGTATTGACTTCTGGCTTCAGAACGCACTGCCCTGCATGGACCTCAGAAGTCTGAGCAGAAGAAACAAAAAAATGTATAAAACCCATAAAGATCAGCATGTTTCAACCAATCACTTTTCAAATATGAGGTTGCTGTTCGATTGTTCCCACCAAAGTACACAACGTAATAGTCTACTCAGTGTCTCCTCATAAGCGAACCTCTTCAATTCTGAACCAACCTAGCGAACCTCCTCTGCATCCACTGTAATGCCAGCTCATGCTTTCTCAAGTAGGTAGACCAAAACTGCACACAGTATTGCAGGTGCGACCTCGCCAGCACTCTGTCCAGCTGAAACATAACCATGCTGTGTTTAAACTCAATTATTTTTGCAATGAAGGACACAATTCCATTTGCTTCGTTGATTACCTGTTGCACCTGCAGTCCAACTTCTGCGATTCATGCACAAAGACATCCATGTCCCTCTGCACAGATGCATGCTGCATTTTCTTTTACCGTGGAAGTTATACTCCTTCTTAGTGTTATTCCTACCAAAATGGATGGCTTCACATTTATGATCATTGCACTCGATCTTCCAGACCTTTGCCCACTCACGTAAACTATTTATATCCCTTTGTAAAGTTTATCAGTCCACTGCACACTTTGCTCTGCTACTCATTTTTGCGTCATCTGCAATCTTTCAGACACATTTCCGTGGTTCCCAACTCCAATTTGTCCATTTAATCTGTGAATAATTGCGAATCTGTGAATAATCCCAGCACCGATCACTGAGGCACACCATTGGTCACTGAACAGCAGCCAGAAAAACATTCATTTATTCCCACGCTTTGCTTCTTTGTAGTAAACTAATCCTCTACCCACGTTAATGCATTACCCATAGATTTCCAGTAGATTAGTTAAGCATGACCTGCCTTTCACGAACTGATGCTATGTCTGCCCAAAGGGACAATTTCTATCAAGATGAGTGCTATTCATTCCTTGATTACAGATTGAAGTATTTTCCCTACTAAACATGTTAAGCTAATTGGTCTAAAATTCCCCACATTTTATCTACCTCCATTTTCAAACAGTAGATTCTGGTCTCCGGTTTCCCAATCTGCTGGAACTGCACCACAGTACAATGAATTTAGAAAAAAATCCATAACTGCATTTGC
>NW_025199833.1:4111-6176 GCF_004010195.1 Chiloscyllium plagiosum | reverse complement strand
GAACTCCTTCGTTCAGTTTATATGTAATGCTCTTATCAAGATGTAATGTGGTTATAATTAAGCAATGTAACCACAAAGACATGCGGGCGTAGCTGGTCAGAGTTAATTGGAAGGGGAGCTGAGCAGAAAAGACCATAGTGCAGCAATGGGAGGAGTTTCTGGGGATAATTAGGAAGACAATACCAGAAATGCAACCCCAAGAAGATGAAACATAGTCATGGGAGGGCAAGGCAGCCATGAGTGATAAGGCATCAAACCAAAAGAGAAAATATACAATGTGGTAAAGATGATTGAGAATCCAGAGAATTCATTGGATCTGAAACTACATAAGGCTGGCATCGCTGAACCTACGGAACTCTTAGTCATGGTCAGGGAAAGAAACAGAGGAAACACATTCACTTTAAACACAGAAGATGGTATTTCTCAAGGAAAAAGATTCAGGTGAATTAAACATTTAAATTAAGATCTGTTAAATTCTTTTGCGGAATGTGTCAGATGGGAAGCAAGACCCGGGGAGACAGACCCCCAGCAGAATGAGAGTTTGAAAATGGAAGTATTTCCACATCAGAAACCAGGTTAGGTCACTGAGTGCAGGGCTGATGGGTGAATGGGTCTCAGTGAGAATTGGGGAAAAGACAGCAGAATTGCATTGCAGGTATTGCAGCTCGAAACTGCGTATTCATGTAGCGCTGTAGACCAGGAGAAGCAGACATGTATTAAACCACAACCTGTAACTTTTTGCCAGGGTAACACCTCAGTCTGCCATTACCATGAACACCATCTATGGCTCAGTGACGAGTGTGGGTGAACATGTCAGAGTCAGAATCACATGAACTTTAACCTGATGCTAACTCATTAAAGCTACCAGACATGACCAACAGATCTGATCGAAGCTCTTCAGTCCTTTAACATTCAGTCATAAATGATAATGGACGATTAAACAAATGACTGGAGGAGAGGGGTCCACAAACATTCCCATCCTTATTAATGGAACAGACCTGCATATCAGTGTAAAAGTGAAGGATGTTTTATCTGCACCATCTTCTGCCAGAAGTGTTGAGTCGATGATACACCTCACCCTCATCATGATGCCCACAGAATCACAGATGCCAGTCTTCAACCAATTTGATTCGCTGCACGTGACATGAAGAAACAGCTGAACACAGTAGATACGACACAGACAATGGGTCCTGACTCCATTCCTGCAATAGAACTGAAGACTTGTGCTGCACAGCAAACCGTGTCCCTGAGGAAGCTTTTACATTCCAGCTCCAACTCCTACATCTCCCTGGCAATGTGGAAAATTACTCAGCTAAGTCCCGTCCCCTAAAACGGGAATAATTACAATCTGACCAATTACCACCTCCTCAGTCCCATCACGACAGTCAAATTGGTGGGAGTTCTTTTTGACAGAGCTGACAAGCAGCGCAGAAATAACCTGCTCAGTGTGGTTTTTGACAGGTCCCCATGTGGAGATGGTGCTGTTGTGGAAATGTCACTGGATTACTAATCCAGACCAGGCTAATGATCTGGCAGCGGGTGGAAATTAAAGACAATTAATAAAATATCGAGATCTAAAATCTAATGCCAGTAACAGTGACCTTGAAACTAATATGGATTGTAAACAGCATTTCCTTCTCCAATATACTTTTAGGAAGTGAATCTCCAGTGATTTCCTGGGCTGGCCTAAAACTGACTCCAAAGACCCTGGCATGTGATAAACATTTCAATGGTCTCTAAAACGGCCAAACAAGGGCACTCATTTGTATCAAACTACTCTGAGGTCTGAAAGGATGAAACCGGACAGAACACCCGGCATCAGCATCAGTGTCGGAAAAGGGAACGGGAAACATAGTCCTGTCGACCCTGCAGAGACCCCCTTCCTAACATCTGAGAGCTTGTGACAGCATTTACCGAACTTTCCCACAGACTGCACAGAAACAGCGGGAAAGGAGTAGGTCATACAACACTTTGAGCCTCCCCATTCTAGTTCATGGAAAAAATCTCCTCAATGCACTTACCACACACGATATACATATCCGTTAATGTGAGTAACCTTGGGAAA
>NW_025199833.1:0-1613 GCF_004010195.1 Chiloscyllium plagiosum | reverse complement strand
ATGTTTTACATCCATTGCTTCTCTTTCATTTGTCTCCCAGTTTGTTTCTCAAACATAATTCCCATTTCATAAATCTATGTTAGTGCTGTCTATGACCATTACTTTCAGCCACAATAATTTCTGCTAAACTATTTACTTACTATGTTTCTTGTTCCATGTACTCTATCATTTTCCCACACCTGACTCAGTTTTCCTTGCATTGTTAGAAAGTTTTGTGAAGACAGAACTGAAGTAGTGGCTTCATAGTTCTGCGAAGTAGTGGCTTCATAGTTCTGCCATTTCCCTGTTCCCCATTCTCCATTCTCTGGTTTCAAACAGTAAGGAAACTGCACTTGTTTTCTCATTTTTCTCACATTGACATAACTTAACAAGCTAATATAGTTCACTCTTATACCCCTTATGAATATAAGTCTTCAGAAATGCATCATTTCCTGCCTTAAACTGTTCAATAATTGACCTTCCACACCATACACTCACAGGGGCATAGACTCTGTGCCAACAGAAATACAGCATGATCTATACTAGTCCCACTTTCCTACATCAGGCCCATAGCCTGAAATGTTATGAAACTTCCAATTGCTCGTCCAAGTACGTTTTAAACGATTGTGAGGTGATCATTCGCCTCTCAGGAAGTAATCCCAGAACCCCTCACCTTGAGGTGAAAAAATGTTTAAGTCATCTCTGAACCTCAAACTCTTCACTTTAAAAGTGGGGTCCTTTCTTCTTGATCCTCTAACTAAAATGAACAGCTGCTGTCTATCCACCCTGTCTATGTCGCTTATAATCTTATCCTTCTGAATCACTGACCCCTCAGCCTCCTCTGCTCCAAAGTAAACAACCCGAGCTGATCCAGCCTCCCTCCATAGCTGATATGCTCCATCCCAGGGAACATCCTGGTGAATCACCTCTGCACCCTCTCCAGTACATCCTTCCTGGAATGTGGTTCCCGGAGCTACATACAGTACTCCATTTTGGCCGAACCAAAGTCCTTATTGCTCTTATAATCTACACCCTGATCAGGAAACGCTACACCCCCAAGGTCCAATTCTTAACTAGTCCATTAACCTGTCCAGGAGAAAGTGAGGAATGCAGATGCTGGAGATCACAGCTTGAAAAATGTATTGCTGGAAAAGGAGAGCAGGTCAGGCAGCATCAAATGAGCAGCAGAATCAACGTTTCGGGCATAAGCCTTCTTCAGGAATCTGCCCGAAACATCGATTTTCCTGCTCCTTTGATGCTGCCTGACCTGCTGCGCTTTTCCAGCAACACATTTTTAAGCATAAACCTGTCCAGTCACATTCAGGGAGGTGTGGAGAAGCACACTCTGAGCTTCCCAGTGTGCTGCCATTCATTGAGTCCTCCCCTGTCTGGTTCCTTCTCCCAAAGTGCATCACCTCATATTTATCAGGATTACATTCTATCTGCCATTGATGTGCCCATCTGACCATTCCATCTGCAACTTTCTGTAACTTAAGGCCTTCCTCCTCACTGCGAACCACCCAGCCAATCTTTGGGTCAAACATGCACTTACTTATCACACCTCCCCCACTCTCCACCTAGCACCCTCCACATTCAGATCAATATTTTGTTATGAATAACACAAACAATAAGGG
>NW_025199832.1:4099-6176 GCF_004010195.1 Chiloscyllium plagiosum | reverse complement strand
TTGTGGACCAAATATCTGACATCTCCCACATATGTGTTACTCAAATTCCTGCTGACTGCTGAGGACCTGTAGTACAGTCATATCAAACTGACGACACATTCTCATTTCTCAATTGCACTATTACAGCTTCACTGAGTGATCGCCAGGAATATCCTCTCTCAATTCTGCAGTGATGTTTTCACTGATCAAAACATCCGCTCCTCTTCCTCCTCAAATGCCTCTCTTTCTCTTCTTCCTGTAGTATCTGTACCCCAGAACATCAAGTTACTTGGCCTATCCTTCCCTCAGCTGTACCTATGTAATTCCTGTGATATCCCAGTCCCATGTTCCTATCCATGCCGTGCATTCATCTGCCTTTCCTGTCAGCCATTTTATATCAAAGTAAATGCAGCTTAATACGTCAGCTTTCCCTCATCGCCTGCTGTGCTCTTGCCTGCCTTGTCAATTGAAATGACTGTCTTGAAATTCTGATCCAGCCTCAACCTTCAGACTGTAGCCTGAGACCGTCCCCCTCACTGTGGACAACACCTTCACCTTTCATGTCATCTGGAAACCTACTAATGATACCTTCTGCTTTCACATCCAACTCATTAATGTACATAATAAACAGCAACGGTTGCTGCACAGATCCCTGTGGTACACCCGCTGGGCAAAGGTTTTCAATCACAAAACCAATCCTCCACCAATTTTGGATCCAATTTACCAACTTGCTTTGGATCCCATGGGCTCTTCCCATTTGGATGAGCCCTCCATGTGGGACCTTGTCAAAGACCTTAATGAACTCCATGGAACCCACATCATCTGCACTGCCCTTATCAATATTTTTAATTGTAATTTCAAAGAAAAATTAGCTGAATTCATCAGACAGAATCTTCTCCAACCAAATCCGTACTGAGTATCCCTAATCGATCCCTACCTTTCCAATTATTGATTCAAATTGACCCTCACAATTGTTTCCAATAATTTCCCTCACACTGATGTTGGGCTATACACTCTAAATACCTAGCCTATCCCTGCTACCCTTCTTGAATTTCACCTGTGACCAGCAAAGTATTAAATTTCTCTGCCAGGGCCCCAGCAATCTGCTCCCTTACCTTCCACAGCAGCCGAAGACACATTTCATTGGGCACTGGGGATTTCTACACTTTTTATGCTTGTGCAAACATTTAATACCCCCTCCTTATTGATCTTAACATGTTCTGGGACCACACCATTCCACTTAAATCCCCGGCTACAATGTCTTTTTCCTGTGTGAATAAAGATGGGAAGTACTCATTGAAGACCTCACCTACTTTCTCTGGCTCCAAGTACAGATTATCCCTTTGGTTTCTAACAGGCCTCGCTCTTTCGCTGGGAAGCCTCTTATGCTAACGATGGTGGTTTTTCCTCAGTTGTATCTCAATCCTCTTTCACTCACTGTAATTTTGAAGAGCTTCACCTGTTTTTATTGCACTGTACTTTCTTTATGAAACTCACAATATCGTTGAACCAGTGATTGCTGGACAGGTGGCTTTTACTATTCACTCGACAGGAATACGCTGGCCCTGAATTCTCAGTGTATCACTTTAAAATACTCCCACTTTCCGAATATAGATCCAACTGCAGGTTGGCCCTCACAGTCTCTGTCTAATGATAGGAGATTCTGATACTATTGATACTGATAGGTGACTCTGTTGTTAGAGGGACAAGCAGGAGACTGTGTGGCTGAGAAGCGACCCCAGGATGGTCTGCTCCCTCCCGGGTACCAGGGTCAAGAATATCTCTGAACAGTTGCAGAACATTTTGAAGGGGGAGCATGAACAGCCAGAGGTCATTGTGCTGAGAAGCGACCCCAGGATGGTCTGCTCCCTCCCGGGTACCAGGGTCAAGAATATCTCTGAACAGTTGCAGAACATTTTGAAGGGGGAGCATGAACAGCCAGAGGTCATTGTGCAATTGGTACACATACCATCGTTAAACAAAGGGATGGGGTCTTGTGAAATGTGCACAGGTAGTTCGATTAGATTAGATTCGCTACATTATAGAAACAGGCCCTTTGGCCCAACAAGTCCACACCGAGCCACCAAAGAGTAACTCA
>NW_025199832.1:0-1668 GCF_004010195.1 Chiloscyllium plagiosum | reverse complement strand
ATCCAACATCACCCTCCGCCCGCCACCATCAGAGCACCCCGCCCGCCCCCAAACCCATCCAATATCACCCTCCGCCCGCGTCCAACAGAGCATCCCGCCTGCCCCCAAAACCATCCAATATGACCTTCCACCCGCCTCCAACAGTTCACCCCCAAACCCATCCAACACCGACCCACGCCGCCCCGCCTCCAAAACCGTCCAACGCCACCCTCACTTGCCACACACCCTGCCCCCAAACCCATCCAACATCACCCTCCGCCCGCCACCAACAGAGCACTCCGCCTGCCCCCAAACCCATCCAACATCGCCCTCCGCCCGCGTCCAACAGAGCATCCCGCTTGCCCCCAAACCCTCCCTGTGAAACCACCTCCAATCCCCACACCCATCCCAGTCTGGGTCATCTGTTTCAGATCAGGACATTGGTGTTTTTGTTACCTCTGGCACTCCGAGCAAATCTTCCTAATTGTGTCTATTCGTTCAGATCTCATCCTCTTCAGCCTCCTGAAACTTCTTCCTGCCATTGTAACCCTCCCTGTTTAGAACACAGCACAGTTTCTCTTGTAAACACATCTTTCTGGTGACCAAATCTTATTTATCCCTGTGTCACAAGTTATTGCTGATACTTTGACAATTCAAAAAAAAAAGCTGTTATTGACTTTTTCCCAGAAATTGCTGTCACAGCTTAATTCACTGGTGGACAGCTTTAGTTAAACTCTGTCCCTTTCCCGTTCCCTTCTGCTTGTATTCAGTCACGTCCTTATGCTGTTCTGATGCTTCACCTTTTCTATTTGGATTTGGAAAGCTCCTTTCACCTGAACCCTGTCCCTGCATCCTCTCTGTCAGTTTAAAGCCCTGTCCATAGACCTACCGACATGATTGGCCAGGACACTGCTCCCTGCAGTGTTTTTATTTCACTCATGGGATGTTGCTGTCTCTGGCTGGCCAGCATTTCATGCCCACCCCCGAGCTGCCCTTGAGCTGAGTGGCTTGCCAGATCATTCCAGTGGGCAGTTGAGCGTCAACCTCCTTGCTCTGGGTCTGGATTCAAATGTAGGCCAGACCGGCAGCACATAACAGATTTCCTTACTTAAAGGATATTAAGCAGTCAGATGGGTATCCCTGCTACCGGCATTAAATTCTGGATGAAGAGTAGAGTGAGAGTAACACTAGGCCATTGCCTAGCCCACTGATAGCTCCCTCATCCCTCATCCTACTTTCTCTGGCAGCTCATTCCATGCACATACCACGTTCAGCTTGAAACTTTGTCCCTAATATCCCTTTACAATCTTTTCCCTCACGCCTGTGCTTTCTAGTTTTGGACTCACCTAAACAGGAATAAGACCCTGGCTGTTTACCTTATCCATGCCCCTCACGATTTTATCAACCTCTATGGTCACCTCTCAGCATCCGATTCTCCAGTGAAAACAGCTTCAGTCTATTCAGCCTCAACCCTGGCAACATCTTTGCATCTTTTCTGAATCCTTTCAAGTTTCACAATATCATTCCAATAGCGGGGAGACCCGGACTGAAAGCAGAATTCCAGAAGTGGCTGAATGAATGTCCTGTACAGCCGCAAAATGACGTCACAACTCCTGTACTCAATGCACAGACCAATAAAGGCAAGTACACCAAACTCTTTCTTCACTACCCTGCATATCTGTGATTTCA